>NC_135645.1:22973636-23276666 GCF_053574225.1 Canis aureus
GAAAACAATTTTCTAGGCTATTTTTTTTTTCATTGAAACCTTGTTTAATTACTTGTGCAATTAAACACAGGGTATTTTTTTTTTTAAGTTTGGGCTCTGGGATTAATTTAGGGTCCTTTTAACCTCACAAATATTCTGAAATAGCATCTCAATAAAATTTCAAACAAGTCTGGTAGGGAACTGTCCATGTAACAAGTCAGAAGAGGTGGGAAAATCGAATATTTGATTGATATTTGGACATAGCCTCTGATTTTTAGCATTTGAAAACAGATGGAATGGCACAGTTTATGAAGACAGCTGATACACGTCATCAGACAGTACTTTCCACCTCCACTGACCTCAAGGAAATTTTCAGAGTCCCAAGTCATAACTTACACATAAATGAAATATTTAATTCTTATGCACATGCTTTGTGATGGCAGGAATCTGTGAAAAATGAGTAAAATAATAAATTTCAAATTTGGTGTGACATAGTACAAAACAGAAACATCAGCTCCAAGATGGCAAGATGATTCATGATTTGAGCCAATTAATTCAGAGGAAACAGCATTTCAGAGTCATGGGTGACCACAGGTGTGTAAGAACTCCAGAAAATATGCAGAAATCTTGGCACAGACGGGTTTCATATGGCATGAAATAGGGAGTTGACAAAAATCTAGCTCTGGGGTAACCATGCGCCATAGGAATGATGTGCTAGATATCACCACCTTAATTAGGAGAATATTTCAAAATTCCAAAGGTAATCCTTTCTCCTGAACAATACCAGAAGATTGCCCTGGCTTAGGCTATCTTAAAGAGATTATATTGGGGGCACCTGGGGTTGCAGTTGGTTAAGCGACCGACTCTTGGTTTTGGCTCAGGTCATTATCTCAGGGTCCTGGGATCAATTCCCACATCAGGCTCCACGTTCAGCATAGAGTCTGCTTGAAATTTTTTCTCTCTCTCTCACTCTCTCTCTCTGCCCCTTCCACCAGTGCCTTCTCTCTCTAATATAAATAGTCTTTTAAAAAGGAGAGAAAAAAAATTTAATAAAAAAATTTTTTAAAAATTTTTAAAAAGAACAGAGAGATTATTTTCATTCTTTTGTAGGTTTCATGGCCTCTAACAGCCACCAAGTGATTTAGGCAAAATTTCTGGTGCCAGTTAATTAATACTTTCTGAACAGTTTAGCTTTGATAAAAAAAATAAACAACCAAAAAATATTTTCATTATGCATGTTAGTAATACCAGTAAAGGAAATTCTATTTCTATGCCAATATGCTCAATTACCTTTAAACGAGAGGTTGCTGGGTTGGTTGGTTGGATTGACTGCTTGTTCCAAAATATGCCAATACTTGTGAGGGCAGTGGGGATAACGTCCTTGGACTCCATTCTAGTTGAGGTTCAGTGACTGTGATTGTGGCCCCTGTGAATGTCTTGATCTAGGCATCAGCAGCCAATAGACATAATTAAGATTCTTAAAGAAAAGTTTATAATAGAATTTGCAATTATATTTTTGTAAAAGTAATTACAGCCTTTCTCAAATATTAAGCAAAGAATCCGCCTTCTCATAATTCTCCATGTTCTTCTTCCCATCATTCAGCTGTATTCATATAAGTAAAATAAAATTATGAAAGACATGGGGCAAAAAAAAAAAAAAAAGAAAGACATGGGGCACCTGAGTGGCTCAGTCAGTTAAACATCTGCCTTCAGCTCAGGTCATGACCCCGAGGTCCTGGGATCAAGCCCTGCATCAGGCTTAGCAGGGGAGTCTGCTTCTCCCTCTCCTCCTGCCTCTCCCCAATCCCTCCTCATTCTCGTTCTCTCTCTCTCTCTAAGTAAATAAAATCTTAAAAAGAAAAAAGATTATAATGGCCATGGCAAATCTAATCAATATGGCTTACTATAGTCTATTTAACCTACACAAATATTTTATTAGACAAGTTAATTTGCCAAATATAGCCTGTAATTTGCTTGTTGCCTAAAAATATAAAGTGATACCATACTAAATGTGTTTTTGGATCCCCCATATGTTGCATTTCTGTGATTTTTCCTCATCCCTGTTATCCTTCATCTAGACATGCCTTTTCCAATATAGGAGCCACTATCTACCTTAGGCTATCTAAATTTTAATTCAAATTAGCAAAATTAAATAAAATTTAAAATTCATTTCTTCAGTCACACCAGTCACATTTCAAGTGCTCTATAGTCTATAGTGACATGTGGCTAATTACTGGACTGAACAGGGCAGATACAGGACACTTTCATCGCTGCAGAAAGTTCTAATGCACAATGCTGGTCTAGACTTAAATTTTTTGCTGTTCCCTGGCTGGCAAGGAATCTCCCTCTCTGGGCCATACCTTCCCAAGCATTTCTTTAAGTTCTTCCTTACATTTCTCCTACCCTCCTAGCTTTCCTGAGCCTTCTCATGGTGCCCCCATAGAAAGCACTGTTTTCTAATTCCTTTCGTAAGGACCTTCCTTTCATATTAATTAACCTGATAAACTAATCTGCACTTGGGCTCTCTGTGGATGTACAGAGTTGGTGTGTACTTGCTCCAAAGTAACACATTTCTATTTTTAGCAGAAATCTCCTGGAGATATCATGCATTTTCATAAGGAGTTGACTTTAAAAGTGGTGGCTTTAAGCACCAGGGGAGCCTGGAAACTTTGGTGAACAGACCTCAAAAAGCAAGAACCGTCAGAACACCTTTCCTAGCACATATCCCATTGGCCTATCCTCCCACATTGGCTTTAGTCACTATGTTGTTTTGTCTCCTTAGAGCACTGGGCTGTCCCTGTTACCACAAAAGACGGAGCATCGTGCATCTGACAAGGAATAGGAATAGTAGGTCAAAAGAAATATGCTTGTTTTGCTTGTAACTATGAAAACTGTTAGAAGTCAGGGTGGGGTTTTGATATCATAATCCATTTACTCTGTCTATCCTGGGCTCTCTGCCAAGACATCACACAAACAACAATTAATAGCAAAATAAGAGATAGTCTAAGGTTCTTAGTAATAGTTTGGCAAATGTTCTCTTCCTCCCTAACTTAGGGCTCTGATAAAACTAACTGGTAAATGCAGCTTAAGCCAGGAGACATTAAAAAAAAAAAATGAGGAGGGGGGCAGGAAATGAAAAGACAAGACTTCTCACCCCCCAAGTAAGAAATGATCAGCTGTACAGACTCCAGTCTGCCCCGTGGGTCCACTCACCCTGTGGAAGAGAGACAATGGCTGCCCCAGGGGTACAGCTCTTCTGTGTCTGCTTACCACAAACTATGGAAAGTGGAGAGAAATCCCCACCTCCTCAGAAGGCCCCAACCCCTTCACATGTTCAAGAAAAAAGGTAAAAGAATAGCCAGACCTGCTCAGGAGAAAGTCCTGTGCCACACACCATGTCCCACATTCTAGATTCAGCTCATTGCTTTCTCATGATGTCACTTAACTCCATCTCCTATATATAGACATTTATTTATTTATTAATTTTTTTATGATAGTCACAGAGAGAGAGAGAGAGGCAGAGACACGGCAGAGGGAGAAGCAGGCTCCATGCACCGGGAGCCCGACGTGGGATTCGATCCCGGGTCTCCAGGATCAGCCCCGGGCCAAAGGCAGGCGCCAAACCGCTGCGCCACCCAGGGATCCCTATAGACATTTTTATACAACTAAACTGCATCTTATGCAAGAAAAATAATAAAATCATTGGTATCTCTTCAGTGTTTTATTTTGGAGAGGCTTCAGAGTTTTTTATTATTCATCAAAGAATTTGATTCACTTAGCTTTAATAGGGAAGTAGGGCTAAAACAGTTGCTAACAAAAAAGGAGTATCCTAGTCTCCCCCTGACCCCTCCTCCTTTTCTCTTTTTAGGTATTTCTTCTAGGGATTACCTGAATATGTCCAAATGCCATTTTTATACGACTGTCACTTCAAAAACATTTCATTATGAAAAAGGTCCAAAACATACAAAAGTTAGAGAGTAGCATGATAAGCCCACCCCATGTACCATCACTTACTAACTCCTTGAGTTATTCTCAACACAATTTCATTTCATCTGTGTACCTACCCATTTATTCACCTACCCACCTCAACTGCATTTGTAAGCCAATACAAGATTTATTATTTTAACCATATGTCAATATACATCATGCAATATATATATCACTAAAAACCATCTTTTAAAAAATATAATAATGCCATTGTTACACATCCAAATTTGACAATTAGTTCTAAATATGATCAAATATCCAGTTATTGATGATATTTTACCAACTTTCTCATAATTCTTCTTAATAGTTGGTTTGTTTAAATCAGGATACAAACAACAGGTGCCTTTTCTTTTTTCTGTGTCATTTAAAGTCTCCTTTCTTTTTCTTAAATCTATGGCAGTAGTTCCCAATTCCAGGCAATTTTGTCGGGAGACATTTTTTTTTGCAACCACAACTTGGAGGTAAGGATGCAGAGTTCCAATGGCATCTCGCGTGTAGAGACCAGTGATGCTGCTAAAAACCCTGACATGCACAGGACAGTCCCAAGACAAAGAATTATCTGGCCCAAATCTTGAAATGCATGAACTGAGCATGCATTTTATCTCTAATACTTTTAATGTAGTGTCTTGGCTTTTCAATATATAAAATCGTGTCCCTTGAAAGTAATGACAGCTTTTTTTGTCCCTGCCTAGAATCCATATTTCTTGTTTTATTTTCATGCTTATTTTATTAACTAGAATCTCCAAAATTGTGTTGATAATGAAAATAGTTTTGTCCTACTCTAGACATTAGTACCTTTAAGTTTTAAACAGCTAATATGGCTTTTAAAACTGATTTCTAACATGTTTTCTCTTTTCTCCCAAACTAGGGCATGAAATTCAGCTAATCAAAACTCTGAGTTCATGACACATTTCTCATTACTGGTCCATGAAATTCTTTTCTGTTTATTTTGCAAAGGCTGTATCTTCTACTCCTCCTTTATCAAGCATCTAACAACAACAAAAAAAAGCATCTAACAGTAGATATTAAACTAAATCAAATTCCTTTTGTATAGTATTAGTATGTTTTTCCTCCTGTAATCTATTACTGGATTACTTTTTGTTGTTCCACATTCCCAGATTAAATCCTACTTGATTTTTGTGTATTATTTGTGGAATATTCAGTTATAATTTAGTTGCATACATTTTGTTTCACTTTTTCATATTTATGCATAAATCAGTTGTTTTTTCTTTTTTTTTGTAGACTTTATCAGGTTTTATCTCAGAATAACACTCCTATTTTATTAAAGAAAGATAGAGGTCCAGGGAATTTTTTTTTTTAATAATTAGTTGGTGAATGACTTAGCCTCTACTATTGAATTTTCTTCTCTGGAAAACTTTTAAAAGAAGCAAAGTATTATTTAAATTGAGTGGTTTAGAGGCACGCTAGCCTTCAAGTACACATTAACCTTTTAATTACATATTATTGCCCCAAGAAAGTTTTGTTCCCTGATGAGCTCTATGATAGGCCATTTCAGGTAAAGTTACTCTTGAGTGAGATAGAGATTGTGAATAAAGTAACTCCACAGCCAAAACACCCCACATAGGGTGGTTCACTAGAACTTCTGTATCATTTTATCATCATTCAATAACTTAGGTCCATTAAATTAACAATACTCACTAATCCTAGGAGGAAATACCTATTTTTCTTTCAATCCAGAACATAATTCTAGTCACTCAATTCCTGAAGTAGTTGTTTATATTTTTAACATTTTATTTATGTATTTATTTAAGACACAGAGAGAGAGAGGCAGAGACATAGGCAGAGAGAGAAGCAGGCTTCCCACAGGGAGCCCGATGTGGGACCTGATCCCAGGACCCCAGGATCATGACCTGAGCCAAAGGCAAATGCTCAATCACTGAGCCACCCAGGTGGCCCTGAAGTAGTTGTTTAAAAGGGATTTACTTTGAGGCAAAGTTTCCTTCTGCCAAAGAAAATATCTTAATTCTTTAATCACCTTCACATTTAATGACAAGGACATAATACACAGAAGGAAACTTCCTCATCTCATCTTCAGGGTATTCCCCAAAAAACACCATCTATATTCATTTTGTGTTTCTATTTCTTTGTCAGATTCTAATATTAGTAATTCTATCATACACTAGCCCTTCTTTCTGTTCCCCATCAACAGAGTTTATATTGATATTGTGGTTCATTTGAAGTATCAAGGGATTTTGAGTCTGAAGGCTAGGTTCTAGTCTCTGCTCTTCTAATAAAAAACTAAGTCAAGTCACACTGTAATAATAATGTCTGCCTACCTATTTGACAAGTTGTCGCAAGAAACAAGTGATCTGAAGTATGTGAACATTCTTTGAAATGTATAAAGGGAAGATGCTGTTATTATTTCAGCAAGCAATAACTCAAAATAACAGCAGCTGCCATTACTGGGTGCTTACTAATGGGAGCCATTCCATTCTAAGAACTTTACATGCACCACCTCATTGAAGCCTCTTAATACTGAGGCAAGTACTCTCATTAGGTAAAGAACTAAAGAGTAAAAAAAAAAAACATTAATAATATTCTCAAGGACACAGAAGTTAGGGAATTTAAACCTAGGTATTCTGATTCCAAAATGTAACCCTTCGCTCTTCAAGACCAAAGACCCCAAAGAATAATGCTACTTAGTATCAATGAAATATTAAATTAATGACAAACAACTTAATTCTTAAATTCTCAGAGTCAGGCTATATAAAGTAGAAGGCTATCATCCTCCCATTTCCTTGTTTTGTTACTCTCTCCTACAGGATCTGGATAAATGATGTTTGTCTCTGCAAAGTTTCATTCTACTTTGTGACCAGAACACTGGCCTGTATGAACAGCATCAACAGACACCATGGCTCTCTGACCTTGGTTGGGTTCAATCAAGAGAAACGCTTATTTTTAATTTGTCCTGAGAAAAATTCAAGAAAACATACCTAAACTTATAGGATATCTAGAAGTTATGTAACTTACCTTTTTTAAAAAAAAAAAAAAGATTTTATTGATTCATGAAAGAGAGTGAGAGAGAGGCAGAGACACAGGCAGAGAGAGAAGCAGGCTCCCTGTGGGAGCTCGATGTGAAACTTGATCCCAGGACCCCGGGATCACGCTCTGAGCCAAAAGCAGACGCTCAACCCCTGAGCCACCCAGGAGTCCCTGTAACTTACCTTTCATACCCTTTCCATTTTTTGTTAATTTTTATTATTGTTCCTCTTTAAGCCTTATAACTTCAGAAATTTAACTATACATAATTAAGGAATTATGCTCCTTTTAAAGTACATATCAAAATCAGTCTGGTTATTTTTCATCACATCTTTGATTATTAAATAATTACCTATAAGTTCTGAACTCATATTTATAAATATATGGCTTAACTATAAATCCAATATTAAAGGATCGTGTCTTTCGTTGTCACAAGATGCAGAATAGGTCAAATAAAACAAGGAATAGTTAATCTTGTCCAGTTGAGCCAGATAGTCTCTTTGACCTCACATTTTTGGAAGGTCACAAACAGGCCAGAGTATATTCAGAGGAAAGGGACCCAAATGGTGAAAAACATTAAACATATTATATGAAGAGTGCTAAAAAATATATGTATATCATATAAGGAATGGTTTAAAAGAAAAAAAAAAAAAGAGTCCTGAGTTGCTTAACCTGAAAAAATAGAATTTTGAAGGAGTAGTAAAAGAGCAGACTTCAGCCTTGGAGGGTGGATATAATAGAAGGGAGTTATGCTTGTTCCATGAAGCCTTAGTATAATAAGAACCTTCTGGATAATAAGTGGAATTATCATTTTCAGCTCAATATAAGCATGCTTTGTATCCCACATTGAGCTCAGACCCAAACACACCACTGCAAGGTCAGACCTGCCTGCTGAACTAAAGGGGCACATCCAAGTTTATTTGCAAAAGGGACCAAGGAACCTCCAGGATATCATGTTGTAAGTGAGGAAGACAGTGAGCACAAAGCTACTGATCCAGGAACACAGCCTTCTTTAGGTGGGAAGACAGTGGACTCTAAGAAACGCATGGTGACATCTCCTGATCCAGCCCATGAGGAACTCAGGGCTACAGTAAGAGAGCGAAGTGGGTAGATAGATGGGCGAGTGCCATAGAAGCAACCAAAAGTACTATTTTCACTAACAATTCTGCAAGAGCCTAGGGCAAAGCAGCCCTGCTTTGGAGCCATACTAACCAAAAGTTATTTAAAGGGGAAAATATTTGTTTCTAGTGACTCACAACAGAGGAAGGGCACTGGAGCAACAGGACAAGGAACAAACAGAGGCCTCTTCATAGTAACTGAACATGACTCACTGGCCTTATTTGTGAGCCATATGAGACACCCCCTGAATACTCCTCAACACACTGGAAGTTAGGGGACATTCTGAATTAATGAAGTTCTCTCTTATCAAATGAGGCCTGAAAAGCAAAGCTCAGGTTACTTAAAGAAGAGCTCTTCTACTAACTTTTCTCTTTTATCAAAACATGGAATAAGCTGCCTAGAGAACATTCTATCAGGTATCAGACGGCCCATCCTCATCCCTAACCTAGCACCAACAAATACTGGGCTATTAATAAATATTTGCTGAATGCAAATTCAACAAGTCTTACTGAAAAATTTTCTCTTTCAAAAGTTTGAGGAAGCACAAAAGAGAACGCTTTATCTGTCATTCTGTTGTTTTTCACTCAATTCATATCTACAATGAAGAACTGCTTCATGAAGCAGGCATGACATGAACATGTTAAAAAGTTGTGAGCAGGGATCCCTGGGTGGTGCAGTGGTTGGCGCCTGCCTTTGGCCCAGGGCATGATCCTGGAGACCCGGGATCGAATCCCACATTGGGCTCCCGGTGCATGGAGCCTACTTCTCCCTCTGCCTGTGTCTCTGCCTCTCTCTCTCTCTCTCTCTCTCTCTCTCTCTGTGTGTGTGTGTGACTATCATAAATAAATAAAAATAATTAATTAATTAAAAAAGAAAAAGTTGTGAGCAATCCTTGGAAAACTGGGTGATTCCAGGGCTGGGCAGGGGAAATACAACAGCATAAAGCATCTTGTGGTTCTAGAAAATAAAAACATGCTCAGAAATAAAGGATGCAGGCATATGAAAAAGGCACAGGAGCCTGAAAGAGCACTCAATGGCCATAACTGGAAAAAGTTTATTGGCAAATTGAGTAACAGTAACATAGGCTAATAACCCCAATAATAAAATTAATATCCGTGAACCCACCTGAATATAAATATATGACTAAATAAATACATAAACAGGGGAGAAGACTCTTCCTTACAAAAGCATTTCAATGATCTATCAGCTCACACCTACTTGAATGGCTATTTTCAAAGAGACAAGAGACAAGCATGGGACAATGTGGAAAAAAAAGGAAACCCTTGAGTACTGTTGGGAATGAAAACTGGTTCAGCCACTATGGAAAGCAGTGTGGAGGCTCCTCAAAAAATTAAAAATAGAAATACCATTCAATCCAGCAGTCTCACTTTTGGGGCTATCTCCAAAAGAAATGAAAACAATTTCCGGAAGAGATATCTGCACCTCCATGTTCCCTGCAGCACTGAACACAAGAGGTAAGAGGTGGAAACAGCCTAAGTGTCTACTAATGAATGAATGGAGAAAGAAAATATGAGATATAGACAGAGATGATAGGAATACAGATGTGGATATGTTCCAGTCATTTTTTAAAAAGGAAATTCTGCTTCTTGTGACAATATGGATGGACCCTGAAGGCACTGTGCTAAATGAAATAGGTCAGACATGGAAAGACAGAGAGGGAATGTCTTCATTTACATGTGGAATCTAAAAAAGCCAAACCCCTAGAAATAGAGTAGATAGGTGGTTCCTAAGGACTAGGAGGGGAGGGGGGGGAAGGGGAAATGTCAGTCAAAGGGTACACACTTCCGGCCTATAAAGCAAATAAATTCTAGGGATCTAAAGTACAGCACGGTGAATACAATTAACCATGCTGTCTTATATACTTGAAAATTAAGAGGGTGAATTTTGAACGTTATCACCACACACTTAAAAAAAAAAAAAAAAAGGTAATCAGGTGAGGGGACAGAAGTGTTAACTAACTTTATTGTGATAATTATTTTACAATATGTATGGATATAAAATCATGTTTTGCACCTTAAACTTACATATGCTATTGTCAATAACATTTCAATATAACTGGGAAAAAAATGGCACACCTTTGTCTCCTTAAGTTTGATGTAAATCAGCCTATTTTGGGGGATTCCTGGGTGGCTCAACAGTTTAGCACCTGCCTTCAGCCCAGGGCATGATCCGGGATCAAGTCCAACATCAGGCTCCCTGGATGGAGGCTGCTTCTCCCTCTGCCTGTGTCTTTGCCTCTCTCTCTGTGTGTCTCTCATGAATAAATAAATAAAATCTTTAAAATAAATAAATCAGCCTATTTTTTAAAAAGAGAAGGATTTCACATAATGATAGAAAATAACCATTAGAACACCGTAATAATAATTGCTGCAAGCAAGACACCCTAAAAGGATGCTAAAATTAGTGAGAATTTCAGCAAAAACAAGATATTTGCATATTCTCAAAGTATCTCCCACAAAATACTGAGTAATAAGGGAAAAATGTTAACTCTGTAGTGCACATCCCAGAAGATATTATCCTAAGTGATCAAAGTTAACATTGTTGGTAACACTAATCAATATCATACACGTCTTGATATGAAGTAATGAAAAGGACATATCATTTCTGTGGTATTCTTTGCAATAAATCACTACTTCAATCTAATCGTTAATAAACATCAGACAAACCCAAGTTGAAGGGAGTTCTACAAAAATAAGTGACCAATAATTTCCAAAAGTGCCAGGGTCATCAAAGATAAGGAAAGACTAAGGAACTGTCACAGATTGGAAGATACTACAGAAATGTTATAATGAAATGCAATGTGTAATCCTTGATTGGATCCTGAAATAGATAAAAGTACGTAAGTGGAAAAATTGGTGAAATCCAAATAAATTCTGTAATTCAATTAAGAGTAATTTAATTCTAAGGTTAATTTCTTAGTTTTGATCATTGTTTTATGGTTATGTAAGATGTGAAAGAGAATCTGGGTGAAGAGTATATGAAAAGTCAATGGACTATTTCTGCAACTCTTCTATAAGTCCAAAATGATCTCAAAATAGAGAAGTTTTAAAAAAAAATAGGATGAGCACATCCTGGAATCCCTAGGACAGGAAGACTGGAATGCTGGATAAAATTAGCACACACTCACCACTGGGACAAGTTTCCAAAAGTTCAGAGAAGAGACAGACATGATCTCAGATGTGGAGATCCCGAAGGGAAAGTGATTCAAGAGAAAAAGTGGACCCCCATAAGGACAACAACATATGAGAAACTTCTGAATCATCTTCCTGCCTCTTCCTTCCCTACACTACCAATCAGCCACCTAATCCTATCAGCGCTGCATCCTAAATGTTGCTCTGTTAGAGCTCTTCCTCTTTAACTGGTACTCTCCTCTTCCTCTTGACTAACGATTTCCCCTTCACAAATTGTCCCAAGTCTAACATATCCTAAGTTGATTCACCAGAATTGTTTTTGTAAAAGAGAAATCTAGGGAGGCCTGGGTGGCACAGTCATTTAAGCCTCCTAAGCATCCAGCTCTTGATTTCAGCTCAGATCATGATCCTTGGGTCTTGGGATAGAGCCAACCTTGGGCTCCTTGCTCAGTGAGGGGTCTCTTTCCCCTCTCCCTCTCTCCCCTGCTCGTGCTCTCTCTTTCTCTTTCTAAAATAAATAAATAAATCTTTTTAAAAAATTTTTTAAATAAAGGAGGAATCTATTTCCCTTCTCTTGTCCAAGAGTGTTCAATTTTATTCAAATTCCTTAGCATAACATACAAGGTCCTTCACCATTTAGCTACTGTTTAGCTTCAGTGTCATCTCTGTTCGCTCCCCCAAGAAGCACTCTACACTCCAGCTGCAAAACTATCTGGGAGCCTGGAACATATCCACTGGAATTTCTGTTCATATTATTCATTCATGAATAAATACCATGTTACCCAGCTTCCCTGTCCTGCAAACTCTTACTCATTCTTGCTCAAATATCATTTGTTTGACAGACTTTTCTGATTCTTTATAACCTCCTTTCCCATTTCACATGCTATGCAACCAGGATTAACCCTGTCCCTCTGCCATGCTCCCCTAGAACATTATAAATACTGTAAATATGTGTACACCTCACTGCATATGGCTTGTAATACACAAGTTTGATTCTCTTAGTAGAGGGTGTAAGTCCTGTGATGGGAAGGCCCAAGTCTAATTCACCTAGGAATCTCCAGCCCCACCTCAGGGGCTTAAGGATCAGTCAATACCATTATGGGTTGAACTGAATTAAAATATAATCAAATCTGATTCCCAAGGGATGCAAAAGGAACAGCAGTTAAAAAATCTGTAGGTTACTCATGTTCCTGTAAAACTCAAATTTTAAAATGGACTTCAAAAAACTGGGGAGGAAACAAAAAGCTCATGGTTATAGATGGACATAAAAGAGTAGTATAGAGCTACAAGTATTCTAGTAAAAATGCTATAGCCAGAATAGTCTGGGCTTGAAAACAAAAACACTATTGACAACAGAAAGGGCCCCATTAGCTACATCAACTTCAAGGAGAGTAAGGAAAAGCTAACTGATTGTGAAAGATGGAAATATTGCCAAAGATGAAAAGTAGAAAATTACTCAACTTTTCTTGCTTATATCTTTTTCTATCAAGGAAAATGATGTTCACATTACAAAGAGGAGAAAAATCTTGTTAAAGGAAATGATTTTTTTTAATGGTCCAGTGAATTAAACATCTGCCTTCAGCTCAGGTCAAAATCCTGGGGTCCTGGGATTAAGCCCTGATTCGGACTCCCTGTTCAGCCTGCTTCTCCCTCTCCCTCTGCTGCTCCCCCTGTTTATACCCTCTTTCTTTCTCTCTCCCTCCGTCTCTCTCTCTCTCTCAAATAAATAAATAAAATCTTTTTTAAAAGATTGATTTGAAAGAAATGATTATTCAATCTCAATTCAATTATATCCCAGTCTATAAATAACTTGTTGATATGAACTAGTGACATAAAATCACTGTCAGAAATCTTTAGAAAATTATGAGTTGGAGCAGTGAAAAAAAATTGCAACTTGGAGTAAGACAGAAAAACCAATGCATTCCAAGAACCAAGAGTCTCTCAACTTAATATTAAACTCCAATTAAATGATATAATAGTCACTGGACAGATGGTTCATCAGATATGGTAAAGTTGTATTGTCCAATATGGTAACCACTAGTCACATCTCACTATTTAAATTCTTTAAAATTAAAAAAATTAAAATCAGTTCCTGACTCACACTAACCATATTTTAAGTGTTCCACAGCTATCTATGGCACGGTGCTACCCTAATGGACAGCATAGATCACAGAATATTTCCATTCTTGTAGAACAATGAACAGTGCTGTAAAAGAAATTAAGCAGTAGGAACCAGCATAATTTACAGAGAACGTAGGATTGTTATACTGTTGGAAGCAGAGAGTCCCTAGCTATAGACTATCTTGAGTTCAGCAAATCATCCAACCAAATTTCTTATGAAACCCTAGGTGATAAAATATTTTTTTAAATATGGACAAGGTATAATACAATTGAGCAAACAATTGCCCCCAAAAAGCATTGACTAACAAACCTATAATTTGGGGAAGAATGATTTTCCAGTTTTCTCTAAAACCTTGTCATTGGTCCTCTCTTGTTCAATGTCTTTATCAATAATTTGCTGGCCAGGAACATTAATCCAGTTTTCAAATAATTAAATGATACTGAAATTATTTCATAACTTTCTAGAAGACAATTTGCTAAAACATATCAAAACCTTTGACAATTTTACTTGCTCTTTGACTCACAGTTTCATTTCCTCAGGAAATAGTCATGGATATTTATGAAGATTTAGCAACATGTGCACTAATTATAGCAAAATATCTGGAAATACCTAAATGTCAAATAACAGAAAACTAGTTAATTTGACTAAATGTCAAATTAATAATAGAAAACTAATTAAATAGACCACAGTATATTTGCTTTGATTCAACTATATTCCCAGTGCCCCCTACAATGCTATGCACTTTGTGGGTATCTTTAAAAATATATCATATAGGCTCTCTGCTCTTCCCCGTTGGACAGACAACCGCATCTTCTGGTGCAGTGCCAGCCGCGTCCCCAAGACGCGATGGTGAAGGTCGGAGTGAAGGGATTTGGCCATATTGGGCGCCTGGTCACCAGGGCTGCTTTTAACTCTGGCAAAGTGGATATTGTCACCATCAATGACCCCTTCATTGATCTCAACTACATAGTGTACATGTTCCAGTATGATTCTACCCACGGCAAATTCCACGGCACAGTCAAGGCTGAGAACGGGAAACTTGTCATCAACAGGAAATCCATCTCCATCTTCCAGGAGCAAGATCCCGCCAACATCAAATGGGGTGATTGATGCTGGTGTAGAGTATGTTGTGGAGTCCACTGGGGTCTTCACCACCATGGAGAAGGCTGGGGCTCACTTGAAGGATGGGGCCAAGAGGGTCATTATCTCTGCTCCTTCTGCTGATGCCCCCATGTTTGTGATGGGTGTGAACCACGAGAGGTATGACAACTCCCTCAAGATTGTCATCAATGCCTCCTGCACCACCAACTGCTTGGCTCCTCTAGCCAAAGTCATCCATGACCACTTTGGCATCGTGGAGGGCCTCATAACCACCATCCATGCCTTCACTGCCATCCAGAAGACCCTGGACAGCCCCTCTGGGAAGCTGTGGCCAGACAGCCAAGGAATATCATCCCTGCTTCCACTGGCGCTGCCAAGGCTGTGGGCAAGGTCATCCCTGAGCTGAACGGGAAGCTCACTGGCATGGCCTTCCGTGTCCCCACTCCCAATGTGTCAGTTGTGGATCTGACCTGCCGCCTGGAGAAAGCTGCCAAATATGACGACATCAAGAAGGTAGTGAAGCAGGCATTGGAGGGCCCCCTCAAGGGCATCCTGGGCTATACTGAGGACCAGGTTGTCTCCTGTGACTTCAACAGTGACACCCACTCTTCCACCTTCGACGTTGGGGCTGGCATTGCCCTCAATGACCACTTCGTCAAGCTCATTTCCTGGTATGACAATGAATTCGGCTACAGCAACCAGGTGGTGGGCCTCATGGTCCACATGGCCTCCAAGGAGTAAGAGCCTCCTGGACCACCAGCCCCAGCAAGAACAAGAGGAAGAGAGAAGCCCTCAGCTGCTGAGGAGTCCCTGCCCCAACTTAATCCCCCAACACACTGAGAATCTCCTGACCTCCAATTTACATCCTAGAACCTGAGGAAGGGGAGGGACTTGGGGAGCCTACCTTGTCATGTACCATCAATAAAGTATACTGTACCCAGCCAAAAATAAATTAAAATAAAATAAAATAAAATAAAATAAAATAAAATAAAATAAAATAATAAATAAAATAATAAAAAAATAAAATAAAATAAAATAATAAAATAAAATAAAATAAAATAAAATAAAATAGGGGGGAGGAGCAAGATGGCGGAAGAGTAGGGTCTCCAAATCACCTGTCTCCACCAAACTACCTAGAAAACCTTCAAATTATCCTGAAAATCTATGAATTCGGCCTGAGATTTAAAGAGAGACCAGCTGGAATGCTACAGTGAGAAGAGTTCGCGCATCTATCAAGGCA
Organism: Canis aureus; assembly: GCF_053574225.1. Lineage (NCBI taxonomy): Eukaryota > Metazoa > Chordata > Mammalia > Carnivora > Canidae > Canis > Canis aureus. The sequence continues at coordinate 22,989,337 of NC_135645.1, forward strand.
GGAAGACGGGGAAAAAGAAATAAAGGAACAAAGGCCTCCAAGGGGGAGGGGCCCCGCGAGGAGCCGGGCTGAGGCCGGGGCGAGGGTCCCCAGGACAGGAGAGCCCCGTCCCGGAGGAGCAGGAGCTGCACCGACCTTCCCGGGGGAAAGGGGCTCCAGGGAGGTGGAGCAGGACCCGGAGGGCGGGGAGGCCCGCGGGCTCCCGGGGACAGTAACAGCAACTGCGCGCCCAGGAGAGTGCGCCGAGCTCCCTAAGGGCTGCAGCGCGCACCGCGGGACCCGGCGGGACCCGGAGCAGCTGGAGGGGCTCGGGCGGCGGCTCCGCGGAGGGGGCTGCGCGGCCCCGGGAGCAGCTCGGAGGGGCTCGGGCAGAGGAAGAGGCTCCGTGCGGAGGGGGCTGCGCGGTTCCAGGAGCAGCTCAGGGGGGCTCGGGCGGCGGCTCCGCGGAGGGGGCTGCGCGGCTCGGGAGCACGAATCCAACAGCGCAGACCGGGAGGAAAGGGCGCCGGGACACAGCCCAGGATCCGGCCTCCCCCCGGGACAGGCAGAGGCCGGGAGGGCCCAGGACAGCGAGGACGCTCCTGCCCCAGCTGAGCAGATCAGCGGCCCCGCCCGGAGCCTCCAGGCCCTGCAGACTGAGTTCCTGCCGGAGCTGAATCCAGGTTTCCAGAGCTGCCCCGCCACTGGGGCTGTTCCTCCTGCGGCCTCACGGGGTAAACAACCCCCACTGAGCCCTGCACCAGGCAGGGGCACAGCAGCTCCCCCAACTGCTAACACCTGAGAATCAGCACAACAGGCCCCTCCCCCAGAACACCAGCTAGACGGACAACTTCCAGGAGAAGCCAAGGGACTTAAAGAACACAGAATCAGAAGATACTCCCCGGTGGTTCTTTTTTTGTTTGTTTGTTTTTGTTTTTGTTTTGTTTTGCTTTTTGATTTGTTTCCTTCCCCCACCCCCTTTTTTTCTCCTCTTTTTCTTTCTCTTTTTCTTCTTTTTTTTTTTCTTTTTTTTTCTTTTTCTTCCCTTTTTTTTTCTCTTTCTCTTTTCTTTCCTTCTTTCTCTCCTCTCTTTTTCTCTTTTTCCCAATACAACTTGCTTTTGGCCACTCTGCACTGAGCAAAATGACTAGAAGGAAAACCTCACCTCAAAAGAAAGAATCAGAAACAGTCCTCTCTCCCACAGAGTTACAAAATCTGGATTACAATTCAATGTCAGAAAGCCAATTCAGAAGCACTATTATACAGCTACTGGTGGCTCTAGAAAAAAGTATAAAGGACTCAAGAGACTTCATGACTGCAGAATTTAGAGCTAATCAGGCAGAAATTAAAAATCAATTGAATGAGATGCAATCCAAACTAGAAGTCCTAACGACGAGGGTTAACGAGGTGGAAGAACGAGTGAGTGACCTAGAAGACAAGTTGATAGCAAAGAGGGAAACTGAGGAAAAAAGAGACAAACAATTAAAAGACCATGAAGATAGATTAAGGGAAATAAACGACAGCCTGAGGAAGAAAAACCTACGTTTAATTGGGGTTCCCGAGGGCGCCGAAAGGGACAGAGGGCCAGAATATGTATTTGAACAAATTCTAGCTGAAAACTTTCCTAATCTGGGAAGGGAAACAGGCATTCAGATCCAGGAAATAGAGAGATCTCCCCCTAAAATCAATAAAAACCGTTCAACACCTCGACATTTAATTGTGAAGCTTGCAAATTCCAAAGATAAAGAGAAGATCCTTAAAGCAGCAAGAGACAAGAAATCCCTGACTTTTATGGGGAGGAGTATTAGGGTAACAGCAGACCTCTCCACAGAGACCTGGCAGGCCAGAAAGGGCTGGCAGGATATATTCAGGGTCCTAAATGAGAAGAACATGCAACCAAGAATACTTTATCCAGCAAGGCTCTCATTCAAAATGGAAGGAGAGATAAAGAGCTTCCAAGACAGGCAGCAACTAAAAGAATATGTGACCTCCAAACCAGCTCTGCAAGAAATTTTAAGGGGGCCTCTTAAAATTCCCCTTTAAGAAGAAGTTCAGTGGAACAGTCCACAAAAACAAAGACTGAATAGATATCATGATGACACTAAACTCATATCTCTCAATAGTAACTCTGAATGTGAACGGGCTTAATGACCCCATCAAAAGGCGCAGGGTTTCAGACTGGATAAAAAAGCAGGACCCATCTATTTGCTGTCTACAAGAGACTCATTTTAGACAGAAGGACACCTACAGCCTGAAAATAAAAGGTTGGAGAACCATTTACCATTCGAATGGTCCTCAAAAGAAAGCAGGGGTAGCCATCCTTATATCAGATAAACTAAAATTTACCCCAAAGACTGTAGTGAGAGATGAAGAGGGACACTATATCATACTTAAAGGATCTATTCAACAAGAGGACTTAACAATCCTCAATATATATGCTCCGAATGTGGGAGCTGCCAAATATATAAATCAATTATTAACCAAAGTGAAGAAATACTTAGATAATAATACACTTATACTTGGTGACTTCAATCTAGCTCTTTCTATACTCGATAGGTCTTCTAAGCAAAACATCTCCAAAGAAACGAGAGCTTTAAATGATACACTGGACCAGATGGATTTCACAGATATCTACAGAACTTTACATCCAAACTCAACTGAATACACATTCTTCTCAAGCGCACATGGAACTTTCTCCAGAATAGACCACATATTGGGTCACAAATCGGGTCTGAACCGATACCAAAAGATTGGGATTGTCCCCTGCATATTCTCGGACCATAATGCCTTGAAATTAGAACTAAATCACAACAAGAAGTTTGGAAGGACCTCAAACACATGGAGGTTAAGGACCATCCTGCTAAAAGATAAAAGGGTCAACCAGGAAATTAAGGAAGAATTAAAAAGATTCATGGAAACTAATGAGAATGAAGATACAACCGTTCAAAATCTTTGGGATGCAGCAAAAGCAGTCCTAAGGGGGAAATACATCGCAATACAAGCATCCATTCAAAAACTGGAAAGAACTCAAATACAAAAGCTAACCTTACACATAAAGGAGCTAGAGAAAAAACAGCAAATAGATCCTACACCCAAGAGAAGAAGGGAGCTAATAAAGATTCGAGCAGAACTCAACGAAATCGAGACCAGAAGAACTGTGGAACAGATCAACAAAACCAGGAGTTGGTTCTTTGAAAGAATTAATAAGATAGATAAACCATTAGCCAGCCTTATTAAAAAGAAGAGAGAGAAGACTCAAATTAATAAAATCATGAATGAGAAAGGAGAGATCACTACCAACACCAAGGAAATACAAACGATTTTAAAAACACATTATGAACAGCTATACGCCAATAAATTAGGCAATCTAGAAGAAATGGACGCATTCCTGGAAAGCCACAAACTACCAAAACTGGAACAGGAAGAAATAGAAAACCTGAACAGGCCAATAACCAGGGAGGAAATTGAAGCAGTCATCAAAAACCTCCCAAGACACAAGAGTCCAGGGCCAGATGGCTTCCCAGGAGAATTTTATCAAACGTTTAAAGAAGAAATCATACCTATTCTCCTAAAGCTGTTTGGAAAGATAGAAAGAGATGGAGTACTTCCAAATTCGTTCTATGAGGCCAGCATCACCTTAATTCCAAAGCCAGACAAAGACCCCGCCAAAAAGGAGAATTACAGACCAATATCCCTGATGAACATGGATGCAAAAATTCTCAACAAGATACTGGCCAATAGGATCCAACAGTACATTAAGAAAATTATTCACCATGACCAAGTAGGATTTATCCCTGGGACACAAGGCTGGTTCAACACCCGTAAAACAATCAATGTGATTCATCATATCAGCAAGAGAAAAACCAAGAACCATATGATCCTCTCATTGGATGCAGAGAAAGCATTTGACAAAATACAGCATCCATTCCTGATCAAAACTCTTCAGAGTGTAGGGATAGAGGGAACATTCCTCGACATCTTAAAAGCCATCTATGAAAAGCCCACAGCAAATATCATTCTCAATGGGGAAGCACTGGGAGCCTTTCCCCTAAGATCAGGAACAAGACAGGGATGTCCACTCTCACCACTGCTGTTCAACATAGTACTGGAAGTCCTAGCCTCAGCAATCAGACAACAAAAAGACATTAAAGGCATTCAAATTGGCAAAGAAGAAGTCAAACTCTCCCTCTTCGCCGATGACATGATACTCTACATAGAAAACCCAAAAGTCTCCACCCCAAGATTGCTAGAACTCATACAGCAATTCGGTAGCGTGGCAGGATACAAAATCAATGCCCAGAAGTCAGTGGCATTTCTATACACTAACAATGAGACTGAAGAAAGAGAAATTAAGGAGTCAATCCCATTTACAATTGCACCCAAAAGCATAAGATACCTAGGAATAAACCTCACCAAAGATGTAAAGGATCTATACCCTCAAAACTATAGAACACTTCTGAAAGAAATTGAGGAAGACACAAAGAGATGGAAAAATATTCCATGCTCATGGATTGGCAGAATTAATATTGTGAAAATGTCAGTGTTACCCAGGGCAATATACACGTTTAATGCAATCCCTATCAAAATACCATGGACTTTCTTCAGAGAGTTAGAACAAATTATTTTAAGATTTGTGTGGAATCAGAAAAGACCCCGAATAGCCAGGGGAATTTTAAAAAAGAAAACCATATCTGGGGGCATCACAATGCCAGATTTCAGGTTGTACTACAAAGCTGTGGTCATCAAGACAGTGTGGTACTGGCACAAAAACAGACACATAGATCAGTGGAACAGAATAGAGAATCCAGAAGTGGACCCTGAACTTTATGGGCAACTAATATTCGATAAAGGAGGAAAGACTATCCATTGGAAGAAAGACAGTCTCTTCAATAAATGGTGCTGGGAAAATTGGACATCCACATGCAGAAGAATGAAACTAGACCACTCTCTTTCACCAGACACAAAGATAAACTCAAAATGGATGAAAGATCTAAATGTGAGACAAGATTCCATCAAAATCCTAGAGAAGAACACAGGCAACACCCTTTTTGAACTCGGCCATAGTAACTTCTTGCAAGATACATCCACGAAGGCAAAAGAAACAAAAGCAAAAATGAACTATTGGGACTTCATCAAGATAAGAAGCTTTTGCACAGCAAAGGATACAGTCAACAAAACTCAAAGACAACCTACAGAATGGGAGAAGATATTTGCAAATGACATATCAGATAAAGGGCTAGTTTCCAAGATCTATAAAGAACTTATTAAACTCAACACCAAAGAAACAAACAATCCAATCATGAAATGGGCAAAAGACATGAACAGAAACCTCACAGAGGAAGACATAGACATGGCCAACATGCATATGAGAAAATGCTCTGCATCACTTGCCATCAGGGAAATACAAATCAAAACTACAATGAGATACCACCTCACACCAGTGAGAATGGGGAAAATTAACAAGGCAGGAAACAACAAATGTTGGAGAGGATGCGGAGAAAAGGGAACCCTCTTACACTGTTGGTGGGAATGTGAACTGGTGCAGCCACTCTGGAAAACTGTGTGGAGGTTCCTCAAACAGTTAAAAATATACCTGCCCTACGACCCAGCAATTGCACTGTTGGGGATTTACCCCAAAGATACAAATGCAATGAAACGCCGGGACACCTGCACCCCGATGTTTCTAGCAGCAATGGCCACGATAGCCAAACTGTGGAAGGAGCCTCGGTGTCCAACGAAAGATGAATGGATAAAGATGATGTGGTTTATGTATACAATGGAATATTACTCAGCTATTAGAAATGACAAATACCCACCATTTGCTTCAACGTGGATGGAACTGGAGGGTATTATGCTGAGTGAAGTAAGTCAGTTGGAGAAGGACAAACATTATATGTTCTCATTCATTTGGGGAATATAAATAATAGTGAAAGGGAAAATAAGGGAAGGGAGAAGAAATGTGTGGGAAATATCAGAAAGGGAGACAGAACGTAAAGACTGCTAACTCTGGGAAACAAACTAGGGGTGGTAGAAGGGGAGGAGGGCGGGGGGTGGGAGTGAATGGGTGACGGGCACTGGGTGTTATTCTGTATGTTAGTAAATTGAACACCAATAAAAAATAAATTAAAAAAAAAAAATAAAAAATAAAATAAAATAAAATAAAATAAGTCATAAAAGTTGAATGATAAGAAAAAAAATTATAAAACAAACTACATGGTATGATCGTATATATCACACATATACAATTTGGTAATAAATGCATATATACTATACGTGTGCTTGTAGGATATATATTTTGCATAAAAAGACTAGATAGATATACTAAAATGTTAATGATATTTCTCTCTGATAATAAGGTAAGGAACACCTTTGCTCCCTTATTTTAGCTCATCTGTACTTTTAAAAGTTCTGTTATGAATAGATGATTCTTTATCATAAGAACAATGTTTTGAACAAGGAACAATGGATTATATGTTTTATTAAGAAAACAATATTCAAAAGGAGGAAAACACATTCAACAATCTAGAAAAGTGAATCACAAATAACAAGAGGAAGCTTAATGGGTATATAGAGAACATCTAGCTTTTAAATTCTCAAAGTCCTCTGGAAAAGTACAGTTTGGAGAAGACTATCCTAAGAATAAGTTTGGTAAAATAAACACAAAGTTTTTAAATGAATTAAGTGACACAATATCCAAAAGAGTGAATGCAAACAAATTATATCAACAAGGTGTCTTGTCCAGAAGAGGGAGAGTGATGGTCCCTCTGCACTCTGAGGTTGATACTCAGAGTACCTGCTCACTGTTCTCCTTGTTTTATACAGTGACATTGTCCAGAAGTGGGTAACCAGGGGTTAAAAATCCTACACCATGAGAAAAATTGGCAGAACTGATGCTTTTTGGCCTAAAATAGAAAAACCTTAGGAATTCTCAGATAGCTTTATTTATGTACAAAAGAGGAAAGCGACAGCATCTCACTGATATAAAGAAGTTATAGGAGGTCAGATTTCCACTTAGCATAAGGAAAAAGAGCAAGTAAAACCTACATCAGACTCACAAAAACCTGCGCACAAATGTTTAGAGCTTCTTTATTCATCATTGCCAAAATTTGGAACCAACCAGGATGTACTTCAATAGGTGAATGGATAAATGAACCGTGGTATATCCAGACAACAGAATGTTATTCAGCATTAAAAAGAAATGAGCTATTGAGCCATGAAAAAACATACAGGAACGTGAAATGCATATTACTAAGTGAAAGTAGCCAATCTGAAAAGGCTACATAATATGTGATTCCAAATACATGATCTTCTGAAAAAGGTGAACCAATGGAGACAGTAAAAAGATCAGAGGTTGCCAGGGGTTAATGCAGAGGGAGGGAAGGGAAATGTAATTATTATGTCTGATACACTAATGACAGAAATACACATTATACATCTGCCCAAACTCAATGATGTTGGATGTACAACATCAAGAGTAAACTCTGATTTAAACTATGGACTTTGATTGATAAAAATGTGTCAACCTCGGCTGGCTCATCAACTTTAACAAGTGTCATACTCTAGTGAGCATTGTTGATGGTAGGGAAGACTGTATGTCTGTGTATGTTTGGGGAAGGCTGTTTAATTTTGTTATGACCCCAAGCTGTTCTTTAGAACAGTTTTTTTTTTAATGAAAAAAGTTAATAACCAAAAATATTTCTCTGAGAGGTAGTGACCTGCCTGTCACAGTAAGTAGAGGCTGAAAGAACAGCTGTCGGGAACACTGCAGAAGGAAGTTTTCGATTACAAAGAAGATTCGACACGTCCTCCCAACTCTGAAGTTGCTATCATTCATTCATTCAGTATTCAGTTCATTCATATTCCTTGAATAGTGCTATGGACTAAATATTTGTGTCGCCCCAAAATTCATATGTTGAAGCCTAAATGCTCAATATAATGATATTCAGAAGTGGGTTCTTTGTGAGGTCATTAGTTCATGAGGATGGAGCTTTTGTGGATGGGATTAATGCCTTTAAAAGGGGATGAAGGGATCCCTGGGTGGCGCAGCGGTTTGGCTCCTGCCTTTGGCCCAGGGCGCGATCCTAGAGACCCGGGATCGAATCCCACATCGGGCTCCCGGTGCATGGAGCCTGCTTCTCCCTCTATGTCTCTGCCTCTCTCTCTCTCTCTCTCTGTGACTATCATAAATAAATAAAAAAAAAAAATTAAAAGGGGATGAAGAAAGCAGGGCTCTCTATCCACTACATGAGAAAGCCAGGGAGAGGGCCCTCACCAGAACTCAACCATGCTGGCACCCTGATCTCAGAGTTCTCAGCCTTCAAAACTATAAGAGGTAAGTGGTGTTAAGTCACCAAATCTGTGGCATTCTTGTTAGAGCAGCCTGAACTGACAAAAACACTTTCTACGGTTATTTTTAGACCTGGAGTATTTATACTTCTGGGAATATGTGGTGCTGGGCCAATAGGTGCTCGAAGTCACGATGTAAACTTAGCGCATCTTTCAAGGGCATTGATTTTATTTGAGGTTTTTAATTTAAAAAAGTACATCATTCTTTAGAACAAAAAATACAGATGAATTCCAAAGATAAGCTAGCAAAGAAACATCACGTGTGCCATGGGGTACTTCTAAGTTTACCCACAGACCTCACCAATGCGCAACAAATACAAATTCACACTGCTCTAAGAATACTTCAGTGGAAAAGTGAGGGAAAAACTGACTCACTATGTGCTAAGAACTATATGCTCTGCAGGAAGGATACAGGTATAAATAAAACCCAGCTGTACCTTTGAAGAGCTGACAATTTTCAGAGACCACAGGCTCCTCTTCCTCACAGCAGAAAAATACAGATCTCTGACAGATGGTGAACATGACTAACTCTCTGTACCAGGACCAGCACCGGTTTCATTCCGAGGTGTAGAAATCTGCCATCCAACAATACCATTCAAATCTTGACAATATGATTTCATAAATACCCTAAACCGGTTGCAGTAACCTGGGTCTGCTTTCTGGTGCGGAATTGCATGGCTGACCTTAACTGATATCTCTCAAGGGAAGATGATTTAAGTTAAAGTTTATTGTATCCATAAAAGATCCATGTTTTATGAGTGCCATGGAAACAAACAGATTCTAATTTCCCTTCTATGTTCCCCTTTTTGAAGCACATTCATGATCACACAGTGTGTAGGGAAAGATAAAAACAACCTATTTCCCTTATCGAAGAACTTGATATACTTTGCGTATCAATATGAACAGCAAAACCAATGAAAGAGAGAGGCAGGATGGAGCGAGTGCATGAATAAAAGAAATGTTATATACGTAAAAAAAATCATTAAATATATCTTGAAAACCATGGAATGTCATAAAAACTAAAGCATATCAATTCTTACATTCACATTACCAATAAACTGAGACTAGTCATATTGCTATATACTCTGCATGCCAGCCCAGTTCATTCAAACATGAAGACAGACTCACTCACCAACTGGAAAAATCAGCATCCCTGAGGTGTCCGTTGTCACGCTGCCCATCATAGGTATGTACACGCTGCCTCAAAACACTTCATCCAGTCAGCAAAGTAATTGCTCTTCCCTCTGCACCCCTAACCATTAAGTTACTCAAAGAAATGGTTTCCAAATGATAACAAAATTGAGAGCAAGAAATTAACATCCTCGGATAAAGGCATACCCTCTTGAACCGTTGATGGGAATGCAAACTAGAGCAGCCACTCTGGAGAAGAGCAGGGAGGTTCCTCAAAAAACTAAAAATAAAACTATCCTACGATCTAGCAATTGCTCTACCAGGTATTTACCCAAAGGATACAAAAGTCCTAATTCAAAGGGGTACATGCACCCTGATATTTACAGCAGCATTATAATATATATAATATATTAGCCAATATATATAATATAATAGCCAAACTATGGAGAGAGCCCAAATGTCCATCAACTGATGAATGGTAAAAGAAGATGTGTAAGATTATTACTCAACCATCAAAAAGAATGAAATTTTGCCATTTGCAATGATATAAATGAAGCTGGAATGCATTATGTATATCTCATATGTGGAAACAAAATAGATGAACATATGGGAAGGGGGGGAGGAAAAAAAGGAGAGGACAGAGGGATACAAGCCATAAGATTCTTAAAGATTTCACTTATTTATTCATGAGTGACACAGAGAGAGAGACAGAGACATAGGCAGAGGGAGAAGCAGGATCCATGCAGGGAGCCCGATGTGGAGCTCGATCCCTGGACCATGCCCTGAGCCAAAGGCAGGCATTCAACCACTGAGCCACCCAGATATCCCACCATAAGAGACTCTTAACAATAAAGAACAAACTGAGGGTTGATGGATGGAGGTGGGTGGAGCATGGGCTAGATGTGTGATGGTTATTAAAGAGGGCACTTGTGATGAGCACTGGGTCTTATATGTAAGTGATGAATCACTGAATTCTACTCCTGAACCCATATTGCATTGTATGTTAACTAAATTTTTTTTAAAAGAAACTAGCATCCATATAGAGGTTTGTGTTGTCAATGGCTCCAATCGTCTGTTTCCAAACTCATGTATTCATTATTTTATTTATCCAACAAACATGTATTGTTCTACTATGGGCCAAGCGATGTGCTATGTGAGTCTTCCCCCAGGTACCGCCACCACCATCCATTCATTCTACCTGAAAACGGCTTCCCATATTGCCCTTTAGACAGCCGTCTTGAGCACCACACTTACAGGAAGAAACCAAGGAAGCTTACTGTTTGACTTGCAAATCCAAGAGTTCCAGTAGTGGGACCTAGTCTGAAACCCCAGGGCTGAGAGTCTGGCTTGGTGGGTGAGGGTAGCTCAGGGATAACTCATCAGAAGCCCTTCTTCTAGAAGGCTCTGTTCATTCATACCAGAGGATATAAGTATATCTATTGCTTATGTCCATTTACAAAATTCTCCTAAAAGCCATCTTGATAGTGAAAGAGAACTTGGCATATCAAAAACCTAGTCACCACATTTATAAGTTTCTATTGAAAGATAAATACATAAAATCTAGAGAATGTATCTGGGATCTTCTTCCTGGGACTATTCGAAGCTTATATATTCATTTCATTCATTATGGGGAGATGCATCTGTTTTCTCTCAAGGCCAGAGAAGCAGTTTATCCACAGGAAATCCTGTGGAAATCAGGATTCCTGTCTAATGAATAGAGCCAGATGATAAGAAAACTCCTATCACAGGAATTTTACTTCTAGTCATAGTACAGAAATATGATTGTGTCTATATTTTACTGTTGGTGGGTTTCACTGTTTTTTGGTTTTGTTTTGGTTTTTAGTAAGGGAAATGTTCAATTTAGGAAAAGTGAGGCTAGAAGTGAGATTTGTCTAGTTCTTACAGAATGAGGAAACAAAGAATCCGAATCCTTGGAAAATTCGGGATTAATTACAAGGACTTCTCAAAGAGAAAGATCTCCTAGCAAGACATGAATGCTCCCCTCTTTACAAAGGAATAGGAAAGAGTTCAAGTCATAGAGATGCAAACAGGTATAAGAGGCCACCCCTATCACCCATCAGCCCACGCCCTGCATGTGTCTTTGTCTCTTTGCCTTTTCAGGGTCTCACCAACTGGCTTAAAAAGGCAGGATTTGCCTGTTACAATGGTTAAGATCAGGCCAGTCAGCAAACAGATACATAACAGATCACCTGAATCTCTAGTAAACTAGCGGATGAAGTGTCAGGAGTAACTGGTTCTCAAAAGGCAGGCAAAGAGTTTTTCACCCAATTCCTCATAAATTCAACAAATATTTATTAGGATCTTCTATGGGCACTGTCCTTTCTGGCTATGCAGTGGTAAACAAAGTTCTTTTCCCTTGTGAAGTTTGAATTCAAGAGGGAAGCTCAGGTAGGAGAAGGAAAAAGAAAGAAGCAACAAAAAGCTTCTGACATGGTGGCCCTTTAAAAAGTGTCCTCCAATCCAGCAGATTTCATCCCATCAGCCATTGGTTTCCAGTTCCCAGGAGGTCCATCTAATTGGTGGAAGGCTTACATTGGGTTTTTGAGACAAAAGGCTATTTCCCAGCAGCATTGCCTAACCAAAATTCAGGTTATCATTTGGGAGCACTTTAATGGGACACCACTGTTGATTCCTGGGCTTGCTAGGTGGTTTGTCTGCACATCTCCATTAACCAGGCTCCAATGAGTAAAGGCAGTAGAAATTGCATAAGCTTTAGAGCCACACCTGTTGAGGCGTTTGGAAATTGGGTAACCTTGAACAGGTTACTTAATCTGAACTTTGTCATATGTAAAATGTGGAAAATACCCTTCTCATTATAAGACAATAAAATGAGATAATGTACAGAACTTCTGTGATAGTGTCTGGCACATGGCAGATACTTTTGAAATACAGCCATTATTAAATTCTATTTTATTATTATTCTTATTATGGCATGTCAGTTCCTCCTCAACAACCTGCCATATTACTTGTGAAGCAATGCCAAGAGATGCATTTGGGGCTGGGTAATCACTAGAGAAGTGAGAAGAAGTTATGGAAACTACTCTACGGGGGCCATTGGAACCCCCAGGGATGGGTATATCCAGATATAACCACAGGAAGATCTGAGTAGTTTTTAATGGCCTGCCAATGATTGCAAAAATACTCCAAGTTCCTTCCCAAAGAGTCTGAGAAACAAGTCCTAAAAGCCCTCCTCTACCTCTATGGGCACTGAATTTATAAAATACTGTATGCTTCCTCAAAGTGGTGTGAGATTCTTGGGGTGGGGCAGACTGTGACAAAGGGGAGAAAAGCCCTTTCTCTACAGTGCTGCTCTCTGGCCTCAAAGCTATGCTCAAGTCTTAGTGAGTTTTCAATTGTACAGTTTCCCCCCTCTGAGACCCAAACAGGGGTCTGACTGGAAACATATCAGAGTAACTAACAGCCACCATTTTGGATTTGGTGATATGACTGGGCTAATCTAAAAAGTACCAATACCATCCCAGTTGCCCCTGAAGAATTCCCTGACTTGGCCAATACCCAGGAATGCTGCGGACAGATAGCAGTCCACACCACAGCAGGCATCCAGTGTAGGGTGAGGTGTGATCAAGTGTAATGGAAAGTAAGCAAAAAGAGAAGGGTAAACAAGTGTGTTGAGGCTTTGGTACTTGGCACACTGAGGACCGAAGATGCCACTGACACTCAAAGAGGAAAGTTACCTTTCCAAATACAAAGCAAAAGGCAGGAAGAAAATACTTTCAATTCTGCTAAGGATAAAACAATCAAAGGAAAAAAGAAGCAAGGAGGCAGCAAAATGGCAAGTAGATGAGACTCACTTAGACCAAAGGATTGCGAAGGACGTTCACAGTGAAATGGTTGTGAGGAAGCTCGGCTTCCAGGGAGGCAGGAAGAATCAATCAGCAGATTCTCACCCCTGGTGAGGCTACTCAGCAACATGGAGGTAACAAGAGAGTGGACATCCTAGATTTTATTTTAAAAATGCAAATTGCCTGAATCTCAGCAAAACCATCACTCATGCCTTTGTAGAATGGACAGGTGAGAATGTGGTAGAGAAATCTAAAAGCCTTGTTCGAACAAGTACAAGATTTGGGAATGAAGGAAACCCTATTTTCCTCAAGACGAAGCTTTCAGTCTCAGTGAGAGCCACATCTGCTTAGGTCTTTACTACCAGGTTAGGGCAGGGGGCAAACAGATTGATCTCCACACCCTGTCAGAGGAAACCCAGAGAGAGATAACGGTTAGCGCCTAGACCCCGGCTTGAGTAGGTCAAGTCAGAAAAACAGCCTGATTTTTCCCCCACCCTTCTGGGCTGGATGGAGAATACAGCAGCTGGTTGAGTCTAAGACAAAAGAAAGGCTGTGATTTGTGGGAACCAGTAGCAGCTCATGGGATGTTCCAAGATGGACCTCCTGTAGGGATTCAGACATGTCCAACTATGTTTAAGAAACTGAGAGATAAGGGCACCTGGGTGGCTCAGTTGATTAAGCGTCTGCCTTTGGCTCAGGTCAGATCTCAGGGTCCTGGGATCAAGGCCCACATCAGGCTCCCTGCTCAGTGAGGAGTCTGCTTCTCCCTCTCCTTTTGCCTGCTGCTCACTCCCCCTCACCCCTGCCACTCATGCACTTTCTCTCTTTCAAATAAATAAATAAAATCTTAAGGAAAAAAAGGAAACTGAGAAATGGGCTGATAGAAGCCCATTTCTAATATGGCTGAGAATCTGCTAAGGAAAGAACTCATGTTGCAAAAGGGTCATGCATAATGAGCTTGACTAATCAGAGATAGTTTTATGAATGAATGGATGGGGGAGTAGAAATCCAAAATGGTGGCTGTTAGTTATTCTGATATGTTTCCAGTCAGACCCCTGTTTGGGTCTCAGAGGGGGGAAACTGTACAATTGAAAACTCACTAAGACTTGAGCATAGCTTTGAGGCCAGAGAGCAGCACTGTAGAGAAAGGGCTTTTCTTCCCTTTGTCACAGTCTGCCCCACCCCATAGCAGCAGCTTCCCAAAGTTTCCAATCCATTCCCGCTGGAGGACATAAAAGTATCCAGTAGTATGCCCTTTAAAGGTTAAGTCATGGGGCACCTGGATGGCTCAGTCTGTTAAGCATCTGCCTTTGGCTCAGGTCATGATCCCAGGGTCCTGGGATGAGCCCCCCGAGGAGCCCTGCTTCTCCCTCTGTCCCTCCCTCTCCCCGTGCTTGCATTCTCACGTTCTCTCTCAAATAAATAAAATATTTTAAAAAAATAAACAGTAAGTGGTTTGTGAGCAGATGTGATACAATCCTTGTTAGAAATAAATACTCTGGAATAAGTTATAAGGAACTGAGTTTCAGTAAGAACAAAGGTTCAGTAACACCAGTGTAAATGGTGTTATTTCTGTTATGAGACAATATTATGTTCTCTTTAATCATGTGGGCTCAAACTCAGGTTCCCTGCTAACTGGCTGTGTGATCTTGTGTGAATGATCCACTAACAAGCCTGGGTCTCAATTTTCACATCTGTGAAATAAGGATAATAGCAGGACATAAAGAGGTGTGGAGGTTAAACAAGAAAAGAGTTTGGAGGAGTTCCCAACACATAAAAGGTATTCAACAAAGGTTAGGTTTGTTTCTTGTCATTTTCTGAGTAATATGTGTACCCACTGACTGGTGATATCTAAGAAAATACGTGAAAGAATCTCTTCACTAATAAGAGAAAAGATCTCTATTCACTAACACTGAATATACTTCCATGATCAAACTTGAGGGAGCTTCTGGGACTTCCACTGGGGTTCACTGATGTGGATACATATACTTCCTGTTCGAAAAATCACTTTAGAAAGCTTACGGGGAGATATGTGATCTCTAAAATATTATTTAAACTATATCTAAATAAATAAGAATTGGGACATAAAATGGAACCGAGATAGAGCTCGAAAACATGTATATTGCTCACTGAGCAAGACATAGACACTTGCTAGCAGATACATAGGGAGGTTAAAGAGTCTCAGAGGGAGACTCCTATTCTGACGTGCTTCAATCTGGCAGGAATGGTGGGACAGGGAAAATTGACATTAATATTAGCGTCTTTATGGCCTAAGCGCACAACTGTGATGGAGCCAAGCATAGAGCTGCTGCCCCACTCCACGGTGCGCCTACAGAGGACTATCAGAAGATAAGACAAGAGTAAAAAGGTAAAGAAATCAGCTTCGATTCTGTTTCCCTGCCTCAATCACATTCTCTGAAACTCCTGGGACCAACTTAAATATGGAAGCATGAGGGAGTAAAGTACGGTGTTTATCAAAGGAGTCAAACACCTTCCTACATCATAAATATCCTGTATCGTTTAGGAGTGGCTCCTCAATTGTTATTAGAAATCATTCTGCAAAATGAATGTATTAAAGAATCATAATCAGAATACTGTGTGTAGGTTGCCACACAAGCAATATGTCCATAGTGATCAAAGCCAGTTGGAAACTGTTGGATTGGTAAAGCTGGGTGGCAATGTGGCATACACACAGAAAAAAATTTCCCTTTAGGGGCGCCTGGGTGGCCCAGTCAATTAAGACTTGGATTCTTGGTTTCAGTGCATGTCAGGATCTCAGGGTCCCAGGATCCAACCCCTATCCTGCTCCATGCTCAGCACGGAATCGGCCTGTCCTCACTCCCCCTCTACTCCTCTTCCCAACCCATGCACTCTCTCTCATGAATCAATAAATGAATGAATGAATCAATCAATCAATCAAGATATCCCTTTAAACGTGAAATGGACGATAAAGAAAAATGTATTTAAAAATCTTAAGCTTAATTTGCCTCCTTCGGGAGTATAATTCAGGCTCAAGGATGGGAGAGATGGGACGTGATGCGTAGTGAGGAAATACAAATTTTCACTGTGTTTTAATGTAGAATGAGTTTCAGGCACATTGTCCAATGGATCTGAATGCAAAATTCAAATCAAATGTTGTCACAGAGTGTTTGGGAAGAATTGTAACTTAAGCACTTTAATAACCCCGTTAGACCTTGTCTCGGTCTGTCTGTTCAGCCAGACTTCCACTCTTTTTCTCCTCCGCAAAGTGCGTGAGGGCACACAGACAGAACCCATCACCCCTACTATTACCAGCAACCAGATCCTACTCTGAGTCTCTTTGTCTCCTGCAGGAGCTCCATTCTCTTAGATTCAGAGTCCTGAAGCCTGAATCAACTTTGACTTATCCTTCTGACTTTTCTTCGACCTCTTGGGCATCCAGTTTGTAGCCACATCCTGTACTTTCTGTCCCAGCCATGTTTCTTACAGGAATCACTATTTTCCCTCATAACCTTCACCTGGATTACTATAACGTCCATCTGAGTATCGCAGTCTTCCATTCCACCCTCCCCATGACTCATGCCATACATCACAACCACAGTGATCTAGAACCCTAGCCTTTTAAAGAGGCAGGTCATTTCCTTTCCATCTTTCCTATAGCAGAAAGTGGAGCAGCTATTCATCGAGTTACAAATGCAAAAACCTTGACTCGCTTAGTAGGACCCTGAAAGACGTACAAACAGTACATGTCCTTTAACACACTACTCTTAGTCTTCATCAGTCCGGTGTTTCTCACATCCATGCAACTCTTTGGATAACCTCATGAAACCCCAACAAGGAGCCAAAACAAGATGAGTCATGATGTAGTGACTCAGACAAGAACAAGATGTCTCTGAATGAAAGAAAACAGTGTGCTTCAACTACAGGAAATCAGAAGCAGGAATCACCATGAGAGCCAAAAGGCAATATTGAAGGAGCACATCTGCCAACTACCCCAAACTTTCCTCAGGTTGCTACTAAATTAAACTAGTGGCTGTCCTGTGAGTGAAGACACCAGCGCCTTCACTGGGGAAAATTCCAGTCTTTTAAGACTTCACTTGGGGAAGACTCCAGTGTCTAAAGTATACTGTCTTCCCCAATCCCTTAAATAAGTTTCCTTTTGAGATACACTATATTTTTTAGCTCTTGGGATGTCACTATGGCACATACTGTTAGCTTCCAACCCAATATCTGGAGTTTCTTCTTGCTTATTAACAGAACCCACATGTTAGAGGGTATACTAAGTGTCCAAATAAAACTACTATTACCCAATTTTCCCTTCAGATAATGGTAGCCATGTGGCATAGCACTGGTCAGTAAAATGTAAGCTGAAGTCATGGACTGAAGCTTCTAGAAAGGTCCTTAAAAGATTCAGCTAACATACATCTTTGTGCTTATTTCCATTTTTCCTTTCTCCTGCCTGGAATGTGGATGCAAGATCTGGAAAAGTAGCTACAGCTATCACCTTGCAACCATGAAAGAAAGGCAAGAGAATTACTAGGCCTTGGCCCAAACAGCCCCAACCTGTTGAACCAACCCAGCAACCATCTACCTCTGGGTTTCTTGTTACAGGGAAAATAAATCACTGTTTAGTTAATTACTAACATTCATGTGCACTAGTAAATGCACTTAATCAAACAAGCAAACCAAAAAACAACAACAACAAAAAGTCCTGATATATTAGCCTAAATGGGAAATACCCTAATACACTGTCCATGATCTATAGTGTATTTTTCCTTTCGTGTATATGATATGTGTATCTGTGTGGTGTGTTCCCACATCCATTAGTATACATTAACTCTCAGATGATGTCATAGGCTGAATGTTGTCCTCTCAATATTTGTATATGGAAGCCCCTAACTCCCAGTGTGATGTTATTTGGAGATGGGGTCTTTGGGATGTAATTAGGGTTAAGTAAGGTCATGAGGGTGGGCTCTTGTGATGGGACTAATGCCCTTTTAACAAAAGGTACCAGAAAGCTTCCTCTCTCCCTCTACACACACACACACACACACACACACACACACACACACACACAGAAGGAGAGAAGAGATCATATGAGTATATGACGACCTGCAAGCTAAGAGAAACCTCAGAATGACACTTATCTGCTCCCTAATCTTAGGCTTATAACCTCCAGAACTATAAGAAATAAACTTATGCTGTTTGAGCCACCCAGTCTGTGGTTGTTTGAAAGCCTGAATTGAGACGTGATTGTTGCATCCTAAGGAGGATCAGCTACCATATCTGTGGCCTCTCTCCAAACAGCAACTATTTCAGCCTAAGTGTAATTAATTTATCCTTCTGAGTTCTTTGATGCCAATGTTTGTGTATCAGTAAGATCAATAGCATATTATAACAAATACAAAACACACTACTCCTTAAAATCTTTACATTAATTATACTGAACACCTCTAGTACAGCCCATCCCCTTATGGGATACAGACCCCAGAGCAATGTAGTTCCCATTTTCTCTGATTAATTTTCTTGAGGAAACCTACTCATGCCACTTTTGCCCTTTAATTTCTCAAAGATTAGGGTTGGATTAGTCAGCTAAACAGGCAGTGCTCAAATGTGTTCCATGAGTAAAACAGGAGGGACATAGACTGTGAAAGCCCCACATTTTAGTTTTTGTTGATCACACAGACTTTTTTCCATATAGTCTAAGTATATTTTTACATGAACTACCAATTTTAAAATCAAAAACTTTTGGTGTGATAACGAGCCATAATACTTGGAACTCTCCTACCTTAAAATTACTGTCAGCATTTAAATTTGGCAAACTCTTGATGACAACTCAAAAAACTCCAAGGCCTGAAAGAAATGTTGGAAGCTTTCTCATAATGGTTGATGGTTGGTCTGAAGTCTGCCTGGGACTTAGAAGTTCTCTCACATATAGACATTAATATCCTAATCATACATGTGAATAAGATGAAACTCTGGTCTAGAAATATATGGGGAAATTGTCTACCTTAGTAATCATAAAATTAATACAAATTAAAATAACAGTAAAATTCCAATTTGCCAAAAACTTAACGAAAAAGGTAAATAATAATCAGTGTGCAGAGGGACAAGCAAAAGACCCATTTTCATAGAGTGCTAAAGGAAGTGTAAACTGTTTCAACTCCTTGAAATTCTTGGTGCAAATAGTTCCACAAATGTCTTTATACTTTTAACCTGTAATCTTCCTTGTAAGATTCTTTTATAAAAAAGACTAGGGTCTTTTCTTTCTAAAAGAAACAAAAATAAACAAAAGGAACAACCTAAACGTCCACCTACAAAGAAGCAGTTTAGTAAACCATGGGATGGTGTGCAGGGATTTAAAAAAATTATGCGAAGTATACAACATTGAAAATAATAATAGTGTTTAAAGATAAATAAAATTATATATATGTTTCCTATCCTTAAGTGTGGGCTGCCTTCTCAAGAATATAATATGGGAAGAAGAGGAAAAGACTAACTTTAAGGTAGAGAAACCTGGCAAACACTACCTCATCCTGGTGATGATGGTCAGCAGCATATTTATAGGGCATACCCTGGATATGATTTGTTTTGTTTTGTTTAATTAAAGATTTTACTTATTTATTCATAAGAGACACAGAGAGAGAGAGAGGCAGAGACACAGGCAGAAGGAGAAGTGGCTCCATTCAGGGAGCTTGATGTGGGACTCAATCCCAGGACCCCAGGATCACACCCTGAGCCGCAGGCAGACTCAACCGCTGAGCCACCCAGGCGCCCTAGATATGATGATGATATAGGAACAAGTTAGGGGCAGACAGGGCGAGGCAGGGAAAGATAAGGGAAAGGCCCAGAGTCAGACTTCCAGGAATCTGTGGGAACACAAAAACCCCAAGGACGCTGAGAGGCCCAAGAGTCAGGCTCCTACCCATCCCAAGGAAACAGAGATAAGACAGTAAAAACAGAAAAAAATAAACCTGGCTCCCTAGCTCCAAAATGTTATGGAGTCTCCCCCCTTAATGGCTACTAGGCTCACAGAAACCCCAGTGTAGAGAAATATTATGGAGGAGATATTAGGGAGAGAGAAGGGAACACCTTGTTTATGCTCATGATATTTGCAAAGGAATCTTGTTGGTTACAAGTCCACCATGTTTGTTCTTTTTTCTTTATTCGTTTTTTTTGGGGAATCGAACCCCAGTCTCCCGCACACCATGTTTGTTCTAGAGACATGATATTTACAAATCCACCCCAATATTGACAAGAAATTTGCTAAGTTCCCTGGTCAGTTTCCTATAAAAGACAGACAATAAAAGCCCTGGGTGGCAGCCCTGTGGGGACCCCTCTCACTTCTGAGAGCTTGCTCTGTATCTCTGCTTACTAAACCTCTATGGTTTTGCTCACTCTCTTGTCTGCAAGATTCATTCTTTGACTCTACAAGACAAGAACCAAGGCCTCCCATATCAATGTGATGAAAATAGCACTTTACCTCTGTGATCTCCCTCCCCAAGATCTTTAGTGCCAATCTACTCATTAAAAAAAAAGTCAAGGAAATTCCAATAGGATATTCTTCAAAATACCTAACTAGTACTCCTCACAACTGCCAAGATCATCAAAAACAAAGTCTGAGAAACTATTGCAGCCAAGAAGAAACTAAGGAAATTTAACATTTAAATGGAATGTGGTGCCCTCCATGGGATCCTGAACAGAAAAAGGACATTTAAAAAAGTAAATAAATAAGGAGGGAGCATGGGTAGCTCAGTCAGTTAAGCATCTGACTCTTGGTTTCAGTTCAGGTCATGATCTCAAGGTGGTGAGTTCTAGCCCCATGTCAGGGCCCATGCTCAGTATGGAATTTGCTTCAGATTCTTTCTTCCTCTGCCCCTTCCCCAACTCACACTCACAGGTGCACTCTGTCTCTCCAATAAATAAATGAATCTTTTTTAAAAAGAAAAGTACTTTCTCTGTCTCTCATGAATAAATAAATAAAATCTTTAAAAGAAAAGTAAAAAATTAGGAAATATGAGTAAACTATGGACATTATAATAATATAATAATATATTAACATTGGTTCATTAATTATAACAAATACATCATACTAATCAGGGAAAATGGAATATGAGAATGGGAATGGAATGGGAACTCTCTGCTACCTTCCATAATTTCTAATGTAAATCTAAAACAGTTCTAGAAAATAAAGTTTATCTTTAAATATTCTGTATATGATGTGATTACAACTTTATTTTTAAAAGAATAAGAAAAAGGAAAACAATTCTGTTCATTACTAAATATACAAATAAAGCTACCAACATATAACAGTGGTTGGGTTTGGTTAGTAGGATCTAGGTGGCTATTTTCATTTCCCCAGTAATTTGTATATATTTTAAAAATTATCTTTCATGAAAATTTGTTACTTTCATAATGCAAAAACATAAGCCTAGAGACAGTAAACAAAATAGCTGATGCTACAGAGTTAGAAGTTAGTAGGATATAGGGTTAGGTATGAGTCCAGGATGTTCAACTCTAGGATAGGAGTTTTCTCCATTATCTTGGACAAATTTACTTACCCTGAATCTCAGCTTCACCCACGATGAAATAGGAATATTAGTATCACCTATTTTGTAGAGACACTGTGAAGATTAAATGCAATATTTATAAGTCACTTAGAGTAAGCCTGGGTAAGGGGAAAATTCTCAATAAAAGCTGCTGTTATGGGGATCCCTGGGTGGCTCAGAGGTTTACCCCTACCTTTGGGCCAGGGTGTGATCCTGGAGTTCTGGGATCGAGTCCTGCATCAGGCTCCCTGCATGGAGTTTGCTTCTCCCTCTTCCTATCTGTGTGTGTGTGTGTGTGTGTGTGTGTCTCATGAATAAATAAATACAATCTTTTGGAAAAAAAAAAGCTGCTTTTATTATTGATCATCACCATGATGATGATGCTATGGATAGCATAAGTGCCCCTAAACTTACTATACCTAGCAATGGAAATGATATTCTGGTACATTTAGTGGTGATCATATTTTGTGGGGTTTTTTTTTTTTTTTGTGCTTTGTAATAAGGAAAAACTGGCATTACCAAGAAGTATACTTTCTCCCCCTCAAAGCTATAATGTAGATGTATAGAGAGAGAGTCTGTCTTTTAGAAAAGACAAAATAGCAAACCAAGGAATAAAAAACACTAAGGATAGTACTACATGGAACCTAAGTGGCCTATGATAAAAAATTATTTATTTACCAAAAGGCTTGAAGGGAGTAATTGTATCCTAAGGGGACTCAGCAAAAATTATTTGGTTTTCTTTTTTTTTTTCTTTTTTTTTTTTTTTTATTTATGATAGTCATACAAAGAGAGAGAGAGGCAGAGACACAGGCAGAGGGAGAAGCAGGCTCCATGCACCAGGAGCCTGATGTGGGATTCGATCCCGGGTCTCCAGGATCGCGCCCTGGGCCAAAGGCAGGCGCCAAACCGCTGCGCCACTCAGGGATCCCCAAATTATTTGGTTTTCATACTAGAAATTTTAAGTGACAAATGGCTAAAAGTCTGGATTTTTGGAGTCAGGCCTTGATTTGAGGTACAACTTCAACACTGATAGATTTCTAAGGGCTCAAGCAAGTTCTTACCTCTCTGATAATAATACCATAGGAGGTTTTTTTGGGCAGTTAGTTGAAAAGATGTACATAAAGGACTTAATGTGCACAAGAAACCCCCAAATGCCACGAATATTATGCATTAGATTTTGAAGAGCTTGTTAAATTAATAATATTTACAGAGCTTCCTGCCACCCCAACTTCCTCTACCTGCTATTCCAACTTTAACTTAGATTGATGAAAGACAGCAATTGTTTGGTCAAGTTCCCCAAGAGTCACCTCATCGAAATAACCTAGCAAATGTAATCTCATTCAAGAACAGATTCTCAATAACAAAATGACTCAGGGCAATTCAAATTAAATTAACTGCTCCTGTTGGACTGAGTCAGCTGCAAGGCTAAAGCAATAAATTCTTAATTATTATTATAAACAGAGCATGGTGGAATCAGATTGTGTGAACAAATTTACTCTACTGCTGATTTAGATGTGTCTCAAAGTTACAGGAAATTGAAAAGCAGGATCTCTTGTTGAGATAACAAAAGACAACCAAAACAATGCCACTTGAAATGTGTTAAAGTTTAAGAAGGTGAGTTAACTGAATTGAAAAATGGATTAAATTCAAAATAATTTAGATGGACAAAAAAAGATCAGCTTTTAAAGACAATACCTCAACCATATTTTCCATGTTTCCTTTGTAGACGAAGACCAGTGACCTACGTCTGCAGTTCAGTGGTACAAAGGGAGCTCTCTAGGATTTCCAGCAATGTTTACTTGAGGGGTTTTCAAAGGCAATGTTACATCAGATCTAGAAGCACTAATTAGAGGATTGAACAATTATTGAACTCTCTCCCTGTCTTTAAGATGTTATGGTTTTTAATCTCATGGAGCAGAAAAGCATGCAGAATAAAGCAATGTATCATAAATCACTGTCATCTGTCATTTGCAGTAGCACAATGGCTGTATCCAAAACAAGAGGTCCTGGTAGTTAGAAACAAAAATGACTTTGCATGTACTCCTCCCCTCTCTAGGGCTCCAAGAGAGATGAGAGTTCTCTTTCGTAAACAGGTTCTCACACTCCCAATTATAACCCAGTGAACTGCTTGTATAATAGCAACCCTAACACTGAAGTTAGCTTAACTTTGTTTTTACTGCTAAAGGGTATGTTTGTTTTTTCATCCCAACCCAGGACAACACATGCTTGCTTCGAGTTTTACCTTCTGAGTGCAGATTATTCACTTTTCTTAAATGTGTAGATTCAAAGAAGGGAAACGAACTTATTATCTAGAATACTTTCAGTTTAAACTTTTGAATATCTTAATTTGGAAGGTTATTTACAACTGGACTGTTTGTTGGGTAACAACTTACCAAAAGATGGTTAAAACTCTAGGCTCAAGAGGAAAATTTGAATTTTCAAGTCTTTGGTGTCTTCTTTGTAGGTAACTTGAGTTAAGATTTTAAACCTAAATTTATATATAGGAATGAGACCTAGCATGTCTATGTGGAAAAGAAATGGCTATGATTAGTTAAGTTTTGAAACAGATCTTAATGGTGGTGTCTGGAGCACAGGAACACAAGGAAAATATTGCCCTTCATCCATGTGCTCTTTATGGCTATATCCGGCCTGCTTTCTAAAGTAAGGTATAAAAGATTAGAATAAATATACATCCTTTTCTATTGTCACTTCCAATCCAAATTACAAACAGAAGCGTCAATCACCTTAATGGAAGGAAATATATTCAACAGATGCTTCATGAATAACACTAACATTGGACTCTGCTTTACAAACACAATTGATTCTCTGGGCAATCTTACCTCAAGTCACATGAGAAAGGAATAGCTGTATAATTTGTGGGGTTTAGTCAGAATGAAAGTGAGGGACTAGCCCCCTTGTTCAAGAACTTCATCATGATGACAGCAGGACATCCGCAAAGCATTAGACCCTACTGAGCACAGGGCCCTATGTGATTGCTCGGTTCACATGCCCACCAAGCCAGCCCTGGGTCACATCTAGCCTGTGAAAATTATCTGTATTATGCTATTAATTATCTAAATAATGTGGCTCTGTGCTTACTCTATAGGAAAGCTAAGGTGCTGTGCTTAATCTTTGAAAGCCCTTAGCCAGGGGACATAGATACTGTGTCATGTCCAATATCAAATAAGCCAGACATTTAAAGACAACAAAGTTAAGAGAAGGATCTACATTACGATGTAGAAGACAGATGCACCACACCCTACAATCTCTTTCTGCATGCATTTATTTTTTGCCAAGGACTCTTACGTGTCAATTCACTTTGCCAAGTCTCTCTACATCCTCACTGTGAATTTGTATCTAGATGCAAAAAAAAAAAAAAAATGCCTTTATATAGTATCTATGTGCAAATAGTCTTATCAACCCAAAAGCTGTAGGAAAATTCCTCACATTGATGATCCTGATCACTCTCTCTTCAGGGAAAGAATATCCAATCTTCTTAGATTCAAACAAGAAGAAGGAAAGGTCTTAGCTGTTTTTTCTTGCATGGGGTTTTTTTGTTTGTTTTTGTTTTTTGTTTTTTTATGGTTAATAAGACCATAGGGAACTATGTAGTGATAAGATAATCCTGGCGAATGTCTCAGCAAGTTCTTTGGCTAGGAGAATTACTACTGGAAAGCAATTTCATACAAAGACCAAAGAAATGCACAATGTTGAATTAAAATGAAATAAACAGGGGAAGATGGAGAATAGTGTTTCCAAGTGTAAAATCAATGAGAAGGCTGGAGGAAACACTAAGCATCCATAGTTTGAGGATATAGCTTGATGAAGTTGTGGATACATAAACCAGGAGAAGTTGTTTTTGCCATAAGCCTATGAGAAATCTCAGGATCAAGAAGAGAACCTTAAAACGGAAATGGTTCTTGGGCATTTAAAAAAAAGGTAAATCATAAAAAGAAAAACACAAATCAATTACATTGAGATGACTGGCATAAACCCAAGTATCTGACAGTGTATTCTGATCCAAGACCGTGGGGAAACAGGCACTTTCATACAATCCCAGTGGAAGGATCAAGTAATACAATGCCAATGGAGGGCAATTTGACAATAGTTATCAAAATTACAAATTTACAAAGGTTATACACACTTTGACCTAGCAATCTCATTTCTAGGCATTTATTCTCTGATACATTTGAATATATTAGAAATGACACATGCACAATGCGACTTAGTACAACAAAGTTATAATAGCAAAAGATATAGCTAACATTATGAGACTAGATAAATAAATTAAACTATATCAATAAAATGGAATGCTAACCAGCTGTACAAAAAGGATAAAGGTACATTCTATCTACAGGAAAGATAGGTTTCTAGGTGCAGAAAGTGTCAATGTGTTTCTATTTTATTAATAAGAAGGGGGACAAGATATTTGCATCTGGCTGCGTTTGCAGGAAACATTTTTGGAAGACTCCAAAAAAATGAATAAAAATCATTACCTATAGGGAAAGGTGGGGAGTGGGAACCAAGCAAATGGAAGACAGACATGGAAGTGAGAAGCTTTACTGTATATGTCTGCAGCATTTTTATTTTAAGGCATATGAATATATTACATATGTTAAAAATTAGAAATTTCAATAAACAAATGCATGACCAAAAAGAAAAAGATTAAAATACCATAAAGATGGTGAGATCTAACCTTTTGTGCACAAAATAAACTGAAGTCAAGAAATAAAATAATAACCCCATACCCAAAGACACTTAGTGGCAGAGGCTGCATTGGAAACTTGAAGAATCAAACAACTCTGCTGAAATGAGACACAGTAACACTTTCATATCTGGGTCATCATGGTAGTAGAGTAGCCAGGGACAGGGACGCTGAAATCTATGAATTTGATATTCCTGAGCTGTCAATATTTCTTGTCTCTGAAGCTCTTGACACTGGAGTGAAATTATGTCTTTATAAAATGTTTGACTTTTAATTGTCAAGTTATGTGTCACCAGTATTTTTAACACAAAATAAAGTTGCTAAGGACATAGAGTATATCAGACCAAAAAAAAAAATTCTCACGGATGAATAAGAAAGCAAGAAGCTAAACACTGGGGAACTGGGGTACCAAAATCATTTTAGAAGCAATAAAGGCCCTGTGCCAAGACCAGGAGAAAGTTCACCCATCATCAAACATGCTGCTGGGATGTGGGAAAGGGCCTGTCACAGCAGGGCTTGCATATGATGGTAATTCTCATAGACAGCCCACACTTGGTCCTCTCCTCTCCTCTCCTCTCCCAACCCTTTCCCCTACCATTGTTCATTCCCTGCCATTATTCATGCAATAGGCTCTCTCTTCTGCTAAATCAAGAGGTCAAGGATGATATCTTCTTTGCTTTCATGTGCCCCACTGTGCCCTGTGCCCAGCATAGTACATTGAGCATACTAGGCTTCTAGTTTCTGAACATTAAAAACAGAAGGAACTTTAGAAAATATCTAGTCCAATTTTTTGAAACTTGTTTAAAAGTATCAAATCCCTTTCAAATGAAAAACTATACAGAATCCCCATAAAATGGATTTTTTCTTAAATTTTTTTTAACAGAGATACTTTGAAGAGGAAGCAAGAGAGGCAAGAGCAGACAAAAGTTGACCTACGATAATCAACCCCTGCAGGCACTCAGGGAACACAATTTGGAAACTGCTGAGCAAGTGCAATCCTTAATTTTCTAAATGGAGACATTCCTTAAAGATTTTCTTACACTGGGCCACCTGGGTGGCTCAGTGGTTGAGCATCTGCCTTTGGTTCAGGTCATGATGTGGAATCAAGTCCCACATCAGGCTCCCTGCCTGCTTCTCCCGCTGCCTATGTCTCTGCCTCCCTCTGTGTCTCTCGTGAATAAACAAATAAATCTTATTTAAAAAAAAAAAAAAAAAAAAAAGATTTTTTACACTGAATTAACATATCCAAGGCAGAGCTGGATAGTAAAGTAAAGGTCACCATATTCCCGTTGCCTATGAGAATATCAGTTCTACCTAGCAAAATAGGAGAAGAACTTTGTCAGGAAATGAAACAATATCCATTTGGTCTGATCCTATTTACTCCATAGCATTTCTTAAATAAGTTATGTACTTTCCTCCAGCAGAAAAAAAAAAAAATGAGCTGGGACAGGAAGAGACTGAGGTAGTGGGAACCTGGTCTAGCTCAGCAAGGGTCAGTCATGGATAACTCCTGTTTACTAGATTTGTGACAAAGCAAAGCAGTTATCAGACAGCCTAAGGGCTTTTCTAAAAAACTTGTTTAAGACTGACGGGGATCCACAGACAACATAGAAAATCCTTTAGTGTACTGTGTACTACTAATCCACCTGGCAATGTTTGTAAGGGGGCAGACTAATAATAAAGACATGAGATACTTCAAAGGTGCTATGAAGAAAATGAAAAAGATGATGTTTCAGCCTAGATGGGGGTACTTACATTACAATAATAAATAATCCCAAGTACCTCAGTGTTCTAAGACAACAAGTTTGAGTTCTTTTCCCTATGCATGTCCCTATAACACCATATACCAGTGGGGCTCTGTTCCATGTTGTCTGCACAAGTGGAGAGCACCAAGGCTAATGAGACTACACCATGACATCACTTTCATCTATCCTAATGGCCAAAATGTATCCCAGAGTCTTTCAAGGGTGACAGGCAAGTATCATCTTCCATGTGTCCTACACATGGAAGAGCCATGGATGAGCATACAAGATGGTTAGGGGTGGGGGAGAGATGCAGGGAGCACAAAGATTGATTAGGGTGGTCTAGCAAAGGCTTTCTAAGTAGATAACTTGTGCTGAGACCTGAATAATAAAAATGAAACCACCAAGTAAATAGCAGCAGGAAAGGCATTCAGGCCAAGGAAGTGGCGAATGTAAATATCCTTAGGTCATGGTGAGTGCACAAGGAAATGAATGAAGACCAGCACCATGTGGGCACTGTGAGGGGAGAATGCTAGGCAATGTACTCAATAAAGCCAAAGGATTAAAAGCCTAAAGAATCATGATAAGGGATTTAGGTTTCATCCAACTTAAGTTCACTCATCTCTCCTCTTTTTAACAAAAGCAAAAAGCCATCCTTCTATTACACCAAAAATAAAAATTTCACATTTTGCTTTTTCTGTTTCTCATACCAAGCTGAGCCTTTACCTTTTTTATATTCACCTCAGGTTCACCTTTCTCTAAATGCTCAAAATACCACAAACATCATGATAGGTTTTATAGTGTTTCCTGGAAATTTTTACCTCAGTTCTGCATTTTCTCAGGCCTCACTTCAGATTCTTGATCAGCACCCAGATCTGTGTTCTTAGCTGCTGAAAGAACATACATTCTCTGAAAAGGCAAGAAACAAGGAAGTTACCATTTTAAGGGGGGGAGCTTTATTTTCTTATCAGAGAAATAACTCAGTCTCTATTAGAGCCTGATATTTTTTTATTTATTTGTTTGAGAGAGAGAGAGAGAAAGAGAGAGAGAGGGAGGGAAGGAGGGAGAAAGAGGGAGGGAGAGAGAAAGCATGAGCAGCAGGGAAGAGCAGGAGAGAGGGAGAAGCAGACTCCCCACTGAGCAGGGATCCTGACACAGAGCTTGATCCCAGGGCCTCAAGATCATGACCTGAGCCAAAAGCAGACACTTGCCCAACTAAGCCCCTTGGGGACCCCTAGACCTTGGTATTTTTAGAACCAAACCAAATACAGAAAATTTTTGACTCTCTAAAGAAATTATCTGGATAGAATGGCTTAGAAGATGGTGTCAGGATACGGGGACCCTAGCACCTCATCCCATGAATACAACTAGAAAACTATCAAATCACCCTCAATATTGACCTGAAGGCTGATAGAACAAACTCTACAAGTAAAGGAAGAGAAAAGAACACATTGAAAAAGGTAGAAAAGGCAAAGACACAGCTAGGGACGGAAATGGATGATGGCTGCCACAGTGTGGAGGGATCAGTGGTCACAGAGAAGGGTAAGAGACAGACTAGCCCACATGGGGGAAATGAATCCCTGTAGCAATTGGCCTGAAAAGCAAGAGGGGCCAAATTTCATGAGTTCTTGCAACTAGTGGGGCTTAAAGCCTGGAGTTCTAAAGGTCAGCATGCTTGGCTCTGGGAGAGCCAGGAGGTCATTGGGACTGCTCCTGGAGACAACTCAAGCAAACAACCCAGGAACATGCAGCATGGAAACAGCATCTGAAGAGTCCCTGGGGCACCTAGTGGAGGTTATTTGTTTCTCTCAAAGTGGTCCCAGAGAGACAGCATTCACAGAAAGACCCCTCAGGAACAAAGGAGCTGGCCCACATCACTCCTATATGCCCCTCAGCATAAGCACAAGACCTCTTGTGGGAACTAGCACAACACGGACAGTCACAACCTAACTTGCTTACACCAAGCCCTGCTCCCACACTCTGGTGGAACTGCCCTCCTCAGTCTCATTTGTCTCAGTCTGAGCATGATAGGCCTTCTCCCCTAGAAGACCAGGCCAAACCTCCGCTCATACCATGTCTCACACTGCAGGAGTTTTGCAGAGCTTCAGTTCCAGTGACAATAGCGACAGGTCTTATTTCACAAACAGGCCAGGGCACACCTAGTTAAAAGGCACCACATTCAGGTCAGGGACCAAACACCGCCCATATCAGGCAAAGAGAATCTCTGCAGAGGAATGGCCTCAAAGATAAAGTGGATAGAACAAAATAGAGCACACACAGCACACATTGGAGACTCTATGAAGCAGCAGGCCCTGGGGAACATGGGACATGACCTGGAAGAACACTGATGGATCTCTTCTTCCTAAGGCTACTACCCTCAAGAACATTCTCTAGAATAGATCACCTATTAGCCCACAAAACAAGCTTCAAAGAATTTGAGAAGATCAAAGTCATATCATGCATCTTTTCTGACCATAATGCTATGAAATTAGAAATCAACTACAATAAGAAAGCTGGGAAGACTGCAAATACATGGAAGTTAAATAGCATGCTACTAAACAATGAATGGGTCAACCAGGAAATAAAAGAAGAGATAAAAAGTACATGAAAGCAAATGAAAATGAAAAAGACAGTCCAAAACTTTTGGGATACAGCAAAACCAATCATAAGAGGGAAGTTCCTAGCAATACAGGTTTTTCTTACTCAAGAAGCAAGAAAAATCTCAAACAAACAACCTGACCCTACACCTAAAGGAACTAGAAAAACAACAAATGAAGCCTAAAGCCAGCAGAAGGAAAGAGATAGTAAAGATTAGAGCAGAAATAAATGATATAGAAATTTAAGAACAGTAGAACAGATCAATGAAACCAGGAACTCGTTCTTTGGGGGGGGGGGGGGAAATCAATAAAATTGATAAATTTTATCAAAAAAAAAAGAGAGGGAAAGGACTCAGATAAATAAAATTACAAGCGAGAGAGGAGAAATAACCAAAACCATAGAAATACAAACAATTATAAGAGAACATTATGAAAAACCATATGCCAGAAAATTGAGCAGCCTAGAAGAAATCGGTAAATTCCTAGAAATATACAAACTACCAAAACTGAAATGAAAAGAAATTACTCCCAACAAGAAAAGTCCAGGATCAGGAGAATTCTGGTCCTTCACAGGAGAATTCTACCAAACATTTAAAGAGTTAATACCTATTCTTCTCAAAACCTTTCTAAAAATAGAAGAGGAAAGAAAGCTTTCAAATTCATTCCACAAGGCCAGCATCACCCTGATATCAAAACCAAATAAAGATGCCACCAAAAAAAGAGAGCTACAGGTCATTATCTCTGATGAATATAGCTGCAAAAATCCTCAACAAAATAATAGCAAATCTAATCCCATAATACAATAAAAAATCATTTATCATAATTAAGTGGGATTCTTCCTGGGTTGGCAAGGATAGTTCAATATTCACAAATCAATTAACAAATCAATAAGGAAAGGATAAGAACCATATGATCATTTCAATAGATGTAGAAAATGCCTTTGACAAAGTACAACATCCATTTATGATAAAAGACCCTCAACAAAGTAGGTTTAGAGGAAATATACCTCACCATAATAAAGGTCTTATATGAAAACCCACAGCTAACATCATCCCTAATGGAGAAAAAATGACCGCTTTTCCCCTAAGGTCAGGAATAAGACAAGGATGTCCACTATCACCACTCTTATTCCAGATAGTACTGGAAGTCCAAGTCAGCGCAATCAGACAACAAAAAGAAACAAAAGTCATTCAAATTGGCAAGCAAGAAATCAAACTTTCACTATTTGCAGATTACATAACACTACATATAGGAAACCTGAAAGATTTCACTAAAAAACTGTTAGAATCGGTAATGAATTCAGTAAAGCCATAGGATACAAAATCAATGTACAGAAATCTGTTACATGTCTATACACCAATAAGGAAGAAGCAGAAAAAGAAATCAAGGAATTGATCCCTCTTACAATTGCATAAAAATCCATAAGATACCTAGGAATAAACCTAACCAAAGAGGTGAGAGACCTGTACTCTCAACACTACAGAACACTGATGAGAGAAATTGAAGAGGACACAAAGAAATAGAAAGACATGCTCATGGATTGGAAAAATGAATACTGTTAAAATATCTGTATTACCTAAAAAAATCTACACATTTAATACAACCTCTATCAAAATACCACCAGCATTTTAAAGAGATAGAACAAACAATCCTAAAATTTGTATGGAACCACAAAAAAACCTCAAATAGCCAAAGCAATCTTGAAAAAGAAAAGCAAAGCTAGAGGAAGCACAATTCCAGACCTCAAGTTATATTATAAAGCTGTAGTCATCAAGACAGTATGGTACTGGCAGGAAAACAGACACATAGATCAATAGAACAGAATAGAAAACCCAGAAATGAATCCATAACTATATGGGTCAATTAATTTTGACAAGGCAGGGAAGAACATCCAATGGGAAAAAGATAGTCTCTTCAAAAAAAAAAATGGTGTTGGGAAAACTGGACAGCAAACATGCAGAATAATGAAATTGGACCAATTCCTTACACTATACACAGAAATAGATTCAAAATGGATAAAAGACCTAAATGTGAAACCTGAGCTATAAAATCCTAGAAGATAACATGGGAAGTAACCTCTTTGACATCTGATTAGCAATTTTTTTCTAGGTATGTCTAAACATGTCTAGATGTTTCCCAAGGGAAACAAAAGTAAAAAGTATTGGGATTGCATCAAAATAAAAAGCTGCAGAGCAAAGGAAGCAATCAACAAAACTAAAAGGAAATCTACTGAATAGAAGAAGATTCTTGTAAATGACATATCCTAAATATATAAAGAACTTATCAAACTCAACACCCAAAAAACAAATAATTTAGTTTAAAAAATGGACAGAAGAAATGAACAGACATTTCTCCAAAGAAGACATCCAGATGGCCAAACAGACACATGAAAAGATATTAAACATCACTTATCATTAGAGAAATGTAAATCAAAACTACAATGAGATATTACCTCACACCTGTCAGAATGGCTAAAATCAACAACATAAGAAATGAGTGTGGGTGAAGATGTGGAGAAAAAAGAACCCTCTTGCACTATTGCTGGGAATACAAACTGGTGTAACCACTGTGGAAAAGAATATGGAGGTTCCTCAAAAAATTAAAAATAGTTACCCTATGATCCAGCAATATTACTGGGTATTTACCCAAAATATACAAAAACACTAATTCAAAGGGATATAAGTACCCCAATGTTTATAGTAGCATTATTTACAATAGCCAAATTATGGAAGCAGCCTAAATGACCACCAATTGATGAATGCTTAAAGATATGCTCCCTCCACACACATATACATACCGGAATATTATTCAGCTCTAAAAAAGAATGAAACCTTGCCATGTGCAATAACATGGAGTTAAAGAGTATAATGCTCAGCAAAATAAGACACTCAAAGATAAATACCAGATGATTTCACTCATAAATGGAATTTAAGAAACAAAACAAATGAGCAAAGTTTAGAAACAGATTCTTAAGTATAGAGAAAGGATGGTTACCGGAAGGGATGTGGGTGCGGAGATGGGTGAAATAGGTGAAGGGGATTAAGGAGGGCACTTGTGACGAGCACCAAGTGATGTATGGAAGTGTTGAATCATCATATTGTATATCTGAAACTAATAAAACAATATGTGTTAACTGGAATTAAGCTTGGGGGGGGGGGAGAAATTATCTAGATTGATTGATGTTCTGGAGTTCACTGAGTTTCCAAAGTCTCCTTCCAAAGGATAGAGTCTTCAGGCCTTTATCTTTCATACCACCTATATTTAAGGAGGCTCTCTTCCAAAACATTGTTCCCTGCTATCCAATAAGAATAAATAAATAAAATAATGAATAAGTGAAGGAAGGAAGGAAGGAAGGAAGGAAGGAAGGAAGGAAGGAAGGAAGGAAGGAAGGAAGGAAGGAAAAGAAAGAAAAGAAAAGAGAAAAGAAAAGAGAAAAGAAAAGAGAAAAGAAAAGAGGAAAGGAAAGGAAAGGAAAGGAGAAAAGAAGAAAAGAAAAGAAAAGAAAAGAAAAGAAAAGAGAAAAGAAAAGAAAAGAAAAGAAAAGAAAAGAAAAGAAAAGAAAAGAAAAGAAAAGAAAAGAAAGGAAAAGAAAAGAAAGGAAAAGAAAAGAGAAGAAAGATCTCCAAGCCTCAGGTTTCTTATCTATAAAATAGGCATGATTAGTAACAGAGCAAAGCCAAAAGCTAAGATGACAGAGTGATAGAGCTGCTGCTGGGTAGGCTGCCCTCCTTCCCACTTCTGGTCATGTTGGCTGCCTCGTCAAGGCACCAGGCAGGTTATTTTCTCAGTGGTCTGCTGGAGAACAGAATTTGACCCAATAGCCCGCATTACAAGAGGTTCTCCAGGCTGCATGGTGAAGACCACTAACATAAATAACCAGTGACTACTGTGTGAAATTTGACAGAGCATTTCACCTGGTTAGAATATTCTGCTAAATAGGAACATTTTTGTGCAGGTAGGTCTGCTACAGTGTCTCTCATATCTGCCCTACAGTAGAGTATAACTACTAAATATGTAAATGTCGTCATCAGGTAATCTGATATCTAATCACAGCTCAGCCAATTTACTTACTAGTTGTTATTCAATCTCTCTAGAATTCCTTTTCCCTTGTTTGAAAATGAGGGTTATAGGGCTTGTTTCATCAAGTTACTACGCCATATGTCAGGTAAATATCTCAGCACTGTCTGTGATCCTTTGTAAGTCTTGGTAAATGTTAACTCATCATCATTGTCAACTTTGAAGAGTGAAGGATCACTACTTAAAAATTTCTCAAACCTATACAAAAAAAATTTCTCACGTGATTTAAGGATGTCGATTATTTAACTTCTGGCAATCAGGCATAAATGTTTACAAATCATTCTAAAAAGTAGATTCAAACTGAAGTAGAAAAGCTGAAATTTCCTTCAGACACTCAGTCTTCACTATGAGGAATTTCTTCCTCAGGTACACTTTTCATTTTTCTCTCCTCTCCTGTTTATCCATTTGTTTGTTTCCCTTCTTACACTAAGCTGAAGAATCTCTTTCATGCCACCACTCTTTATATCTGAAGTTTGTCACTAGACAACTCTAGGCCTCTTTCCTACTAATTCCAGCATCACCTAAGGCTTGAAAACTCAAGTCAGGTTCTAGGTTCAAGATAACTCTACCTTGTGCTATTATGAAAAAGTAATAAATTGCGAAAGTGTGTAAGCAGCAAGCTTCTATTCAAATGTCAGTCATTATATTTACTCCTTCCTTATATTCCTCAAATATTATAAAACATTGTCACCCAAACTGTAGAAGTAACTGGGTTAACTAGTTTGACTAGTTTTAAATGAGGTCAGTTGTGGGTTGTACTCTTGCTCTCCTATTTCCAACCCCACAAGAACTGACTTTGAAACAAGTCACAGAAACTAGAAGATAAGCAAAGAGCTATTGGTGACAGCTCTTTAGAGCAGAAGAGCAGAATTTACTCCCAGTTGTACCACATCCATAAAGATACTTAAGTCCGCAATAGACAGATGTCAGTGCAACTCCTTTGGTTGCGGCAAATAATAATTAGTAGCCTGTTCAGATAAAATCAATTCTAAAACCCCACACTTGGGTCCCCAAAAATAAATCTGCTTTTACCTGAATTGCTCATGTAACTATTTTTTACAAAAAAAAAAAAATGTTTTCTTTTTAAAACCCAAAGTAATTGGAAATTCTTCAATATGCTCCGTCTTATATAGTGTTAGACACTCAAGGGGTAGCATAAAGAGAAAAAGAGAAACGTAAATATCTCAGCCTGACTGCTCTCTTTTTTTCTTCTTTATTGCAAACACCCTATTTTTATATTCTTGTCATAGCAAGAGTAGGTTAATAGAAAAGTCTGACCAGATTCCATGCCTGTATGTTAAAAGCTAGCCCATACCACACATTCCATACATGTTAATTCCTTCCCTCACACAAAACCGTCCAATTTTCATATTCATTTACTAAAACACATTACAATATGAGTTCACTCTTTTACCTTCAAAATAGTTACTACACCAAATGTACACTGTACACATGTAAAAAATATATAGCCAATTTGCATTAAATAATTAAATATTTTAAAAATCTAAATACTGAAATTCTAAAAAATAGGAAAGCATACCAGCTTTTTGGAAGAGTACTGTTTGATGCTTTGATTAATTTGAAAAAGTTACATATAGAAAGAAAACAGTAATAAGAGAACTTGAAATTTATAATAAAAGTAATCCAAAAATAAAATAGACACCAATATTTTCAACAATAATTCACAGGGGTTTTCCCATCTATAGTATATAAAAAGATCATACAAAATGGCGAGAAAAATCATCAATCTTCCAATTGATGAATTGGCAAGAATTCATTCAAGAAGAAGTATAATTTACAAATAAATAAATGCTTAACATAGCTAGTAATAAAATTAAACAGATTAGATAAAGAAGCAGGGAGAAAATCGTTGGGGAGCAGATTTGCAGTCAGACTTCTACCTTGAGTCCTACATTGGCCACCTACCAGCCATAAAATCTTTGCAAAATATTTACATTTCTCAATTTCAGTTCTTTCATCATATGATCATAACCAATTCACAAGGTTGCTCAAAGGATTAAATAAACTAATCTTGGCAAAGCACCTAATAAAATACCAAACACAAAGTGCTTGGTAAATGGTTGTCAGCATGGTTACTGCTGCCATGGTTAGTGCCATGTAATACCTAAAATGTGAACAATGCTTAAAATTATCTCATTCATTTTAAGCATTTAAGCATTTTTAAGCCACTGAGTGGCTCAGTAGCTTAAGCATCACACTCCTAATTTTGGCTTTGGTCATGATCCCAGGGTCCTAAAATCAAGCCCCACATCGGGCTCTGCAACTACCAGGGAATCTGCTTCTCTCTCCTTCTCCCCTTACCGCTCTCCTTTGTCCTTCCACCCACTCATGTGGTGAACTAGTGCCTTTTTAAACTGGTCTAACTCTCACAAAGTTCGAGTTGTAAAAATGTTCATACACATTTTATGAATGTATCCTAGGATAGCACAATAAGGAAAAGGTAGGGTATTCATCAGAGCATCTTCTATAAAGTTAAAGCAACAGCATAAATATTTGACAATTCAAAACTGTGTATTAAACCCAGACACCAGCAGAAGATCATGTAGCAAGTAGTGACATGGTTGAAAAAATACTGAATGGGATCAAAGTAAATGGCTGTGTTTGTGTGTGGTACGAATTCAACTGCGTAAAGATGTCTTTAGTTATTAGGAGAAAGGGAGAGAGTATAAAAGCCTGAATGCACTTGATACAGTATCTTAAGCTCGGTTCCCCAAAAACAGATTCTGGAAAAAGAGTTGCATGTCAATAAGGTATTAAAGAAGTGCTCCCAGCAGACACTGGTAAAGGGTTTGGGGAAGTAGCTAAGGGTAGGGAAGAGGCCAACTGAGATGTGAGGTCTCTCACAGGCAGTTTCAGACTGATTCTTTGGAGGGAATCTGAAATGCAAATTGTTGGAGCTCCCAACAGTGGGTCAGAGAGGACTGACCACTGGTTGATCCACAAGCTAGACCAGGCAATGGAAGCTCCCCACCCCCTGCCCTGTCCTTAGATCGTACACTCTGCCATCCGTTCCCACTGTGGAGGCTGTTCCAAGAACATAGCCTTGAGAGAGCAGTATGTTCTGGAAACTGTCTGGACTATATACATGACTGAATCCAGGTAAAGCTGCTGGGCAAGTTTGTGAACCAACACAAATTACATTCAAGGCAAGAGTTTTTCATACTAAGGCAAGAGTGCTGAATTCTCATATTCTGGCACTGGTCAGTCATTCGCTAAGGCGTAGAGAGTGGGAGGTATTCCAGATCCCCTGTGACTGTGGCAAAGTGGCTCCCACAGCCCCAAGGCACTGAAGAGAGTGGCAGGTGCAGGTGTTGTTACACACACACAGTGCTAACTATGTAGAGGTGATGGGTATGTTAATTAGCTCAATTGTAGTATTTACAGTGTACACATGCATCGAAACATCAAGATGTATACATTAAATATATACAATTTTTATGTATCAAAGATCTCTCAATAGAGCTGTTAAAGAAAAAGAAAAAAAGAAGAGAAAGCTTAGAAAAGCTACTGGAATAGACTACAGTAGTAAAAGACACCAAAGGGAATCCCAGTAGATCAACAGAATCCACACATTGAATTTTTTCCCCTTTCAATTTCATTTCAATTATATGTTTGAACCATAGATAAATACAAAAAAGAAAATATTTTCAGCAGCACCGCGTTGCTACAGAGTCAATCCAGATTTATTAGGACAATAATCAACATCCAATATAATCCACCGTATTTTTCAGGATGTGCAGTTGCCAACATGAGTGGCCTCTTTGTAGACAGTACGACTCTACTCATCTGCCACCAGAGATCCCTACACACACACTCCACTAGCAGGCCCTCCTCGAAAGCTGCTGTGGGATCGGGACCACCCAGCCTTGAGTGATTCCACCCACTGACCACATCCTCTCTCCCTTTCCTCCCTTGGGACTCAAAGGAAGTAAGGATTTAGAGATGCTTTAAGTCTCAAAAGATGTACAATGTGAGGCCTCTAAGACTTGTATTCTGCAATCAAATCTCAGTTTGAGTATTTGAATCTTAAAGCAATTTAGCATTTGGGGTTATAAGTGATATTTTAGAGTCAGTTCCATGGAAAAAAATAAAATTCAGAAAGCAACCTAGGAACCCACCTGCAGTCTAGAATGTCACTTCTATAAGAAATTGCTAAATTTCATGCAGTTCACTGAAGAAATGCCATATTCATTTATTCATATTCAATTCATATATAGAAATTTTTAATTAATTTGATATATTCAAATAGCCTCAAAAATATGTGAACATCATTTAACCTCATATAATTCAAAAGACAGAAAGGAATTTTGTGCAAAGTGATGCTCAGTGCAGCATTCTTTATAAAAGTGAAAAAGAAAGAAAATATTAGGACAAATCCTGAGAAGATTAATATAAAATACAAACATTCAATCATTAATTATATAATCATTAATGCTGCCTAGAGAATCCTTAACAGCATTGGGAAATATTTGCACAATAATATGTGGGAGAGTATCATATAAAATTTAATAGAATATATTTTTACTACATTTAATTATAATAATAAGCATAAATTGAAACTCACCTATACTTCCTACCTTGAACATTTCCCTAGAATTATCTGTGGTCTCTAAACACATCCTGGCTTTCATATTCAACTACTTGATCATTCAATCCTTGATCATCCCTGGAACATGTCCCAGTGTCTTATCTGTTCATTCAAAATTCAACTATGGACATATAATAGGTGACTATTACATCCAAGCATGGTCCTAGGAGCTAAGGACACAAAAATGAGTATGATTTGGTGCCTAACCACCATGGAATTCATATCCAGGCAGAGAGATGGACAAGGCAACAGAGGAACGTAGTAAATATAAAAGGACCCCCGGGAGATGGAGGCGTTGACAAGCTTCCTTCTAGAAGCTAAGCTTTGTTATATCTTTGGTTATTCTCTAAAGAGCCTTACTCCAGTAGTTATTCCAAAGATATTGACTACTTAACTGACTGAAATTCAAATAAACTAAACAAATGCACCTATTTAACTGAACAAATGGTTCAGCTACCATCTTCAGAATACTTAGCCATGTCAATTAACTTAATGGATAGCAGTTGATCTTACTTCTAGCTACAAAATATGGAAAAACAACTGGAAAGGAAAATGCCAGTGTCTGGAGGAACAGTAATATTTTTAAACTTATAGTCTTCTCTGCATTCAGATCAGAGGTTCCCAAAATTTCATGTATACAAGCCTTATCTGATGTATTTTTTAAAAATGCAAACCCACTGGCTGTTAGCAATCTTAAAATATTCAAATCCAGTAGGTCTAGAGTGAGTATCAGCAATAAGCCCCTGAGTGATTCAGATGCAGTAATACAGGGACTGCACTCTAAAATATATCATTTTAAATGATTTAATAAACATCTTATACAAATAATATTGTACCACAATGATAGCTTTTATAATAAGTGCTCTAATCAAGGAAAACACTTGAAAATACTCAAAATAGAAAAAAGTTAAATATGTTTTCTGTTTAAGAAATGTCATCTCTGGGGCACCTGGGTAGCTCAGTCCATTAAGCATCTGCTTTTGGACCAGGTCATGATCCCAGGGTCCTGGGCATCGAGGTCCCTGCTCAGTGGAGACTTTGCTTCTCCCTCTATCCCTCTCCCAGGCTCATCCTTGTTCTCTCTCCCTCTCTCTCTCAAAAATAAATAAAATCTTTTTTAAAATGTCATCTCTGTATATATAGACTCAGATATTAAAGAATATCATATACGCTACTTCCATGTGTCAACACTACAAACTGTTTACTCTGCCAGTGGTTAAAGTAAAAGACAATATTGTGAAATTGGATTTTTATTATCTGAGGTCTAACTTTATGCTAAACTGAAATTTATCCTTGGAAGTCGTATTAATCAAATTTCCTTGCAGACCTTCATGTTGGTTACAGGCACACCTACAGTTTTATTGACCGATGAGTCAAAGTCCTGGAAGCAGAAAGTTACAGAAAAACGAAATATGTAATTAACCTTTGGGAACATCTTGTCTTCCTCTAATCCACAAGTTAAGATTTGTTCATGAAAATTGCAGCACTTTTGAAAATCTGCCCAGTGAAGAGAAGGAAAAATGGTTACGACAAAAGAAATTTTTCAAGTGGAAAAATTGGTTCCAGTATGCAATGGTGTTAGCTGTGTTGTTTGTTATAAAATCTAGATTTGCTTGCAGGATTTGTAAATTTGTGAGCTTTTTCAATGATTATAATACAGAAGAAGCATAATGTACTAGAGTTAAAATAAGACCTGAGTTCTAGTCCTAGTTCCACCACTAGTAAGTTCTGCAACCCGACTACATCACTTAGCGTTTAGGAACTTCAGTTCTCACATCCAACAAATTCAGTGTGAACACTAGATGGTCTTTAGTGTTCTCTCCAGATCTATAATTCTAAAAAAAGCCGGGAATAACAGAGTAAAATAAATTTCAAACTCACAGGAGACTACGTATTGCCACTGAAAGATGTGCATGATGTACTGGGAACACTGTATTGTCATTGCCTAGCCCAATCTTTGACTCCTAATAAGAGCTTGATAAATATTTGGTAGATAAATGACTGAACAAACCAGTGAAATTACACAGAATAAGAAATAGGCTTCAGTAGTTTAATTTATTTATGCTTCTATAAAATTTAGCAAACCAAATCTTGGTCAGCCAGCTTATGAACACTCATTTTGACCCCTTGTGAAGAGAGGCCATAAAAGAATCAAATGATTCCTGTTGAAAGCCCACACATGAAATGAAATGAACTAGATACTAATTCACATGTAGATATCGACTGGTAACCTGATTATCAACCTTTGCACGAAGCAAAGCAGAAAGATCTGGTAAAGGCTTCCTTATAGAGGAAGTGGGTTGAAATGCTGAACCAGGTAAGGCTGATGGGTTGATGGATGAGGGATGGGAGGTATGAATAGCAGTAAAGCAGAAAAGAGAAAGTCATTCTCATGATAAAGCAAGCAGATTCACCTCACCAGGAACAAGATCTGAAAACGAATGAGGCTAATGGGTGACTAGAGACTGTTGATGGTGGAATTTTAATGCCTGACAATTTATCACCATTTTTTCACCAGAAATAAGAAGAGGAAAAAAGATGCCCTGCATTATCCCATATGGAAGCTACTAGGCACATGTGGCTACTGAGCACCTGAAATGTATCTAGACCAAAATACACGCTAGATTTCAAAGACTTGGTCTCAGAAAATAGAAATGTAAAATATCCTATGAATACATTTTTTACTGATTATGTGTTACAATAATATTTGAGTAGAGCGGATTAAATAAAATATATTGTTTAAATTAATTTCACTTATTTATTTGTACTCTTTCAAGAAAGTTACTAAAAAGTTTTCATTAGACATTTGATTCATATCACCTTTCTACTGGACTGTTCTAAATTGATTTTCCCAGCAGAAGTCATCAGTTGTGTATTGCAGTGCTAAAAGAAGTGAATCTAAAAAAAAAAAAAAAAAAAGAAGTGAATCTAGGGGACCAGGTAAAAGGTGAAATTGTAGGTAGGAATGAATCAATAATACACAGCAGGAAAGAAATCAACAGATGAAAGAAATACATAATAGTTACTATCTATTCACAGGTAAATTAATATATTAGAAGTTTCTAATCTGGGATGTCACCATTATTATAAAACACATAAATAAATTTAAAACTCTGGGCTTCCTGCCTGATATAAAAGATGTACTCAACGACTGTTTTTCTTTTTAGCTTTCGTAACTCTT
This sequence comes from Canis aureus, assembly GCF_053574225.1. Taxonomy (NCBI): domain Eukaryota; kingdom Metazoa; phylum Chordata; class Mammalia; order Carnivora; family Canidae; genus Canis; species Canis aureus. Next base: position 23,032,056 of record NC_135645.1, read on the forward strand.
TCTGAATGTGACAGCTCTCATCTCAGTGACCCCCACATGCTTGCTGATCTCAAGCCTGGAGATGATCTAACAGCTTCATAAGGGATTTCATATCTAATCATTTTGGCATCCTCAAAGTTTAGCACAGTCCATGGCATATACTAAGTGCTCAGTAAATATTTGTTGGATAGTTGAAGGACATCACACCCAAAATTATGACTATATGCAGGAGGCAAAATATTAGGACTTCTACAAAATATTTGCCCCTCTAGAAAGTGAAAAGTGTCAATAAAATCCCTAGTGTCCAAAAGAATATCCCATATGTAAGTTCCAGAAAACACTGGTATTTCAGTATATAGAGGTTCTTTAAAGAATTTAATATGAAACAGAGCTGATTAGAAATGGTATGAAAGCAAACACTTATAGTACATATAAGTATTTATTTGTAATATGCTCCTTTCTTGTTTAAAGAGAGAAAGAGAAAGAGGAAAAAATCCTACAGAAAAAGATTTTTACTAGTTTATCCTGGTGAATAAAATCCTATCAAGCAGTTTACCATTCTCCCACTTCAAAATCTTTTGTATTTTGTTTACTTAATCCTACTTTAATTAATGTAGTTTGGTACTGCAATGGAAATCCTGGAAAAACTCCAAGCAGCAACTGTGAAATTATGATTTAATCGCTTTATTTTTCTGTTTCTGTTTTGAACGAGCATAACATCAGGGTGGAATGAATCTATTGGCTGAATGCTCTTTCAGCTGACTACGCCTCACTCACACAGGCCCTGAAGATTACATGGTGCTGCTGATTCTAACCCCCTGCCACAAACAGCCCTCCTTCTCTGAGAGGTTCTGCACCACTTGGCTGAAATAATGAGAGGAATACCACTGGCTTCCCCCACCAGGCAATGATCAATATAAAAAATGCTTATTGTTGCTGCATTCCCAACTGCCCTGGCTAGTCCACCTAACAGGAATCCCCACTGACATTCTGCTTGCTGTGGCTCCTGCCTCTCCTGATTTAACAACAAAAGTTATATTTTCTACCAGCTAGATCAGGAAATCCACTATTCTTGTTTTCATTTTTCATTTTTCTTTTCCTAATCCTCTCCTTCACTACTATATTTGAAAAGGATATTTACCCATCCTTTCTTGTTTTTACAAAAATAATGCCCACGGAAAATTTATCATGCTGGTGGTTTTTCACCTAAAGCCTAGTGATAAACAGTAATAGTTTGACTTGACTCATTATGATGGTCAAAGGCTGTTTTGGTTCTCAGGTCATTAGACTCTCTTGGCTGACATTTACATAAAAGGTCTCTCAGTCTTATTGTGGCCCAAAATACCATCAACTACACAACACTACATGCTCACTGTTTCTGAATTCTTTATAATCTCTAAGATTCTGGGACGCCTGGGTGGCTCAGTGGTTGAGTGTCTGTCTTCAGCTCGGGGCATGATCTTGGGGTCCTGGGATCAAGTCCCCCATCTGGCTCCCTGCGGGGGACCTGCTTCTCTCTCTGCCCGTGTCTCTGCCTCTCTCTGTGTGTGTCTCTCATGAATAAATAAATAAAATCTTTTTAAAAAATCTCTAAGATTCTAATAGTCTTTCTTTGCAATGGAATTCCAGTTCTTCCCAAACTACACTGTTTTTTCTAGTCTTAATTGAGGAGTCCTTGTCAATTTGAATAATTCATAAGGAAGCTGAGTTCTCATGCTATGATGATGGCCCTATATTCTGAGCTTGACTAGGCCAAAAGCTTAGAAATAAACACTTTCTTATTAATATCTTCTCTTTCTAGTTAAAAAAAAAAGTAATGGCACAGAAAGGGTTTTAAAATCTTTAGAATTTTACCAAAAATAACTACATAGAAAGTTGTCCTCTTCTTAAAAAAAAAAAAAAAAAAAAAAAAGATGATGTTTTTGATCAAAAAGTGGAAGTTATTTTCTTTACACTTTCTTAAATATAAACATTTCTAAGGTCAAATTTTAAGTAGAGAGAAATAGAGGATTACAGAGAGGTCTTCCAGCAAAGATTTAATGTTGTTGAAGTCTGGAAACCTTGTGGTGATTTCACTGAAGTCCTTAAGTGTGTAACTTTTTAGACCTAACCTGCTCTAGAAATGTGTAAAACGCATCACCCCCTAAAACTCTCCCCAGGAAAAAAAAATGGTTTTAAAAAAAAAAAAAAAAAACCTTTTAACAGGAGTTGTATGACGTTTTATACTTCCATTGTATTTCTCTTTGGCTTTTCACAATTATTACAAACATAGATTTCACCTCCTCTGGTCCAGTGTGGATGTCCTTCTCACACTGCAGTTAAAAACAACTAACTTTCTCATGCAATTATGGTCACTCTTATGATTTTTTTATTCAAATGCAGTTAATTTTTCATTATATTCAACTTCTCCTTGAGCTATAACCATTACAAAGAGCCACAACTTAATAATGCTGTAATTAATAAAGAAACAAAAAAAGAACATCTCTATAACATAACACTACCTCTAGAGTATTCAAATTTGCAATGATTAGAAATTTAAGAGTGTTTTGTTGAATATAAGCTCCTGCCTGCCTTGCCCTGACACAATCTACCTTTGGGTGTAGCAAAGCCCAATGCCTGAAACATGCCTGAGGAGAACAGATCACTTAGTAGCCCTAGTCAGCCAACTGAGACCTGGTGTTATGGACTAAATGTTTATGTCCCTCCCAAAATTCATATGTTGAAGCCCTAACTCAACATGGTAATAGATGGTGGGGCCACTGGGCGATATGTAGGTTTAGGTGAAGTCATGAGGGTAAAGCCCATGATGGGATTAGTGAAGAAGAGACACCAGCTCACCCTCTCTCTCTGCCATCTGAGGATGGCAAGCCAGGAAAAAGACTCTCACCAAAACCTCTCCATACTAGCACCCTGATATAGGACTTCTCAGGCTCCTGTACTGTGAGAAATAAATGTCTGGCTTTTTTTTTTTTTTTTGAGAAATAAATGTCTATTTTTTAGGTCACCCTGTTTATGGCATTTTTGTTATAACAGCTTGAGCAGCTGAGGACACTTGGTACTCAGTGTATCTACCTTAGACCCCAAGGACTTCCATGGCCTTGGAGGAGTTGAAGGAAGCCCCCAAGATTCCTCACCTAATATCTGTTGGAACTGACTTCCCATCTAGAGCTGGCTTCAAGGCCTCAGTTCACTTCTAGCCACAAGGCCTCTGTTTCACATCTAATGAATTTAATACTGAAATTATGACATAATAATTTGCTGTAACTGTTCACTGCTAGAAAAAGCTTAACCGAATTTTGCCTGTTAACTCTAAGAATCTAAGAATCTAAAATCCTAATATTCATTCTGAATGTGAGACAGCAGTCTCTAGCCTGTTGGCATCCTTTAAAAGTAAGATATTTGACATGCACATTTATTTTATAAAATTGAAAGTATATTGTTATGCATCAAATTTTAATTGGTACAGTTCTTTGTACTGAAAACTTTTGAAAATGTATAACATAATTTTCTGACTGCTTCTATAGAACAGCATAAAAAGTCTAAACTTTTTTTAATGATTCAGAATCCCCACTGTGAATATCATCTATTGTGATACAGTGATGTTCTTTGTGATTTTTAATGCATGAGATCAGTGTATCCTCACACTAAATAACTTCATACTCTTATTTTTAAGGTTATTGCACTACTTTGATCAATTTATCTTGTCCATGGAGCTTGTGGTCATTTGTACCTCTTGCTTTTAGTATGTTTGCCTTTTGCAATACCTTTCCAACTCACTTTTAATCTACTAAAGATTGTAAAAGTAATAATACTCATTTATTTAATCTGTAAGTAAAATAAGAGTAGATAGGCTCAGAAAATAGCCAGAAACTCCAATTTGAAAGGAATATAGGCCTTGTAGAAGATGAGTTAGCTATAAATGCCTGGATTTTTTTCTGGTCTCTCTATTCTGTTCCATTAATTTATGTGTCTTTTTTATCCCAGTACCATACTGTTTGTAATATATTCTGAAATCTGGAAGCATAATGTCTCCAGCCTTGTTCTTCGTTCTTAAGATTTCTTTGGCTCTTTGAGGCCTTTTGTGGCTCCATGTGAACTTTAGGATTTATTTGTTCTATTTCTGTGAAAAATGCCATTGAAAATTAGACAGGGATTGCACTGAATCTATAGATCACTTTGGGTAGTACAGACACTTTAACAATATTAATTCTTCCATTCCATGAATACAAAGTAGACTTCTATTTATTTGTGTCTTATCTTCTTTCATCAATGTCTAAAAATTTTCAGTAAGGAGATCTTTCATTTCCTTGGTTAAATTTATTCCCAAGTATTTTATTGTTTATGATGCTATTATAAATGGGATTATTTTCTTCATTTTTTCACAGTTTCTTGTTGCTGTATAAAAATGTAAATGATTTTTGTGTATTAACTGTGTGTGTGGTGTTAATTTTCTATCCTGCACATTTACTGAATTTGTTAGTTCTAACAGTTTTTTTTTTATAGATTCTTTAGGGTTTTCTATATATAAAAGATCATGTCATCTGCAAACAATTTTACTTCTTCCTTTCTAATTTGGATTTCTTTTTCTTGCTTAATTGCTCTGGCTAGGACTTCTAGTACTATATTGAACAGAAGTGGTGAGAATGGACATTCTTATCTTTTTTCTGAACTCAAACAATATTGCAGCTTTTCATTATTGAGTATGATATAATCTACAGGCTTTTAAATATACATCCTTTATTATATTGAGGTATATTCCTCCTATACCTAATTTGTTGAGAGTTTTTATGATGATAGATGTTGAATTTTCTCAAATACCGTGTCTGGTCCTCTTGAGATGATCATAATTTTTTATGACATATACCTTTATCATGTTATGTACATAACAATAAATATTATGTATCACATTTATTGATTTGTGTAGATTGAACTGTCCTTGAATTCTGGGATAAATCCCACTTAATCATGATGTAAAGTCCTTTTAATGTGTCTGTTGAATTCAGTTTGCTGGTATTTCATTGAGGATTTTTGCATAGTATTATTCAACAATATTGGCCTGAAACTTTCTTTTCTTGTGGTGTCCTTCAATAAGGATGCCAAGAGCACACAACAAAGAAAGGACAGTCTCTTCAATTAATGGTGCCAGGAAAATTAGACATCCACATGCAGAAAAGTGACATTGTACTTTTATCTCATGACATTGTACTTTTATCTCATACCATATACAAAAATCGACTCAAAATGAATTAAACACTTAAACATAAGACTTGAAACTCTAAAACTACCAGAAAAAAAATATAAGGGGAAATCTTCTTGACATTAGTCTAGGTGATGATTTTTTTGAATATGACCCAAAAACACAGGGGACAAAAGCAAAAATATACCAGTGAGAGTGTATCAAACTAAAAAGTTCTATGTAGAAAGGAAGCAATCAACAGAGTGAAGAGACAACACATATAATGTAAGAAAATATTTTCATACCATATATATAGTAAGAAGTCAATATCCAAAATATATAAGGAGCTCCTACAATTCAATAATAAATAAATAATCCAATAAAAATTGAACAAAAGACCTAAGTAGAAATGTCTCAAAAGAAGACATACAAACCGGCAACAGGTATACGAAAAAGGCCCTCAAAATTACAAATCATCAGGAAAATGCAAATCAAAATCACAATGACACACCACCTCATATCTGTTAGAATGGCATTATCAAAAGACAAAAGATAACAATTATTGGTGAGATATGGAGAAAAGGAAACCTTTGTACACTGTTGGTGGAAAAGTAAATTGGTACATACATTATGGAAACAATACAGAGATTCCTCAAAAAATTTAAAATAGAACTATCATATGATCCAACAATCCTACTCTGGGTATATACCAAAAGGAAATGAAATCAGTATCTCAAAGAAATATCTCCATATTTATTGCAGCATATTCACAATAGCCAAGATATGGAAATAATCTAAGTTAACCAACAAATAATGGGTAAGGAAAATGTAATACATATATGGAATACATATACACCATGAAATATTATTCAGCTATAAAAATGATGGACAACTCCCTGGAATCCTCAGTGTAGGTTGGGGTTATACTGGGAGAAACTTCTCTGATCCAGGGCCCTTCTAGGCAAAGCCCCATGCCAACCATGTCAAAGCCCTAGGATTCTCTCATCTTTGCCAACCTTATACCCCCTACCCTGAAACCACAGGCCGTAAATAAGAATGGATGATTATCACTGGGTCATGTTCAGACAGGCGTTGATTAGTAATTAATGATGGTCCCAGATTATATGTTTGATTTTTTCCTATTTATCATTAATAATAAACACACAATTGAAAAGGGAGCTGCACAGATGATATAGCAAGCTTCCTTTCTTGGTTATTAAATACATGTTTCATAGCTGCATTAGTATCTATAGACTAATTAACTCTTTAAAATGCTGACATGTATAAATTGGATTATAAATTCAGCTAGAAAGAGATTTCATTAACCATATGTCATTTTTATTAAAAATTGTGTTGTTGCCATTAGACAAATACCCACCATTTGCTTCAATGTGGATAGAACTGGAAGATATTATGCTGAGTGAAGTAAGTCAATCTGAAGGACAAGCATTATGTGGTCTCATTCGGGGAATATTAAAAAAAATAGTGAAAGGGATGATAGGGGAAAGGAGATAAAAATGAGTGGGAAATATCAGAGAGGGTGACAAAACACGAGAGACTCCTAACTCTGGGAAATGAACAAGGGGTAGTGGAAGGAGAGGTGGGCAGGGGGATGGGGTGACAGGGTGATGGGCACTGAGGGGAGTACTTGACAGGATGAGCACTGGGTATTATGCTATATGTTGGCAAATAGAACTCCAGTAAAAAAAATATACAAAAAAAATTTAAAAAATTGTATTGCCCCCTGAATGGACTTAAAAAAATAAAATGAAACCAAGTCTCATGCCCTTGCTAAAGATGAGACCTATATAGAACTTTCTCTTCTAAAGTTTAGTGGACTCCAGCAACAAAAAAATGAAAACTTTCTTCACTGGAAGAACATAAATGTTGAGGAAAATCCCCTTTGTTAGTCAGGATTCAGCCAGGAAATCAGAAACCATGCCATATTTTAACCAGGCACGGATTCAATATAATTCAATTCAATGGGTGCCTATAAAACTATTAGATAGACTAGAGAAGTAAAGCCATGAGGAGCTGCGTAAGTTTCATTTGTGGCCACAAAAAGAGAAGAGGCTGTTGTGCCCCAAAATCCAAACCATGAAAGTAGCTTCTCGGCTTCTCACAGCTCCAAAATGGGTGAAATGGCAAACACTCACAACTGGACATCTGGCAAGCCTACTCCGCAGCGCACCACCACTGCCAGAGGACAGGAGAAAAAGAATTTCTGTTTCTCTTCCACTTTTGCAATCCTATGTGAAAGCATCTCAGTGGCAGGGCCCTGCCATCCTAGAATCCTGCCCCCAAAATAGCCCAAGAAACATGGTTTGCAAGCTTCCACCTGCAGGATTAAAGAGGAGAATTCACAAGGGATATAAGGGTGCAAATGTCAGCAGACAATTCTAATACTAGGATTGCTCCATCAGGTAAGCAACCTCCAAACACCATCCTCCCCAGAAGAGAACCCAGGAATATACTGAGACAATTCTAAGAACATAACTACCTTCCAACTACACACAAATGATCTGCCCAGACAGTCTGTGATCCCAGAAGATGACATAATCCCTATGGATAAATTAACAACAAAACAAAAAATAGTCAACATTAACACTACAGAACCCCCACCACTAAGACCCACTCTTAAGGAAACTTTATGAAGAATGTTATGGGACATTTCCTTCAACAATAAAAATTCCTCTTAAAGGAACACCAAAAAGGAAAGAGAATTTCCTTCGTGTAAGGCTAAATCATTCTCCTCAAGGTTTTTTTTTTTTTAGAAATCTTTAGTTTTGTTTTCTGGAATATCAAGTAATTTGGATCAAGAAAAAGTGACAAATGACTTCATAACTTTCTCAAAGATAACAGTTTAGAAAAGTATCACATATCTTTTCAGTTTAAAGAATATTATCTTATCCTTCTTTCTCTGATTTTAGACTCAAACTTGTTTCAGTTTCAGTTAAAAGTGACCTTTTAATTGGGGGTTTTCCATACATGATTCTTTTTCCGGAATAAGAGCCAAAGTTTTTCCACTTACACTAACTTAAGAAAGGGTTTCCTTTCCTCTAATGAACTTTTTAAAAATCATTCTAAATGTCTTCTCTTTGCATCTTTCTTAGATTTAGACTAACAAGGCTATTGATTCCAATCTGTCAGATACAAAAGTGCCTTATCTTAATATCTCATTAATTGTAACTTTCATGTGAATCTTTTAAGGACTCTTAGGAAGGATGTAATAATAAATGCATTCCTTGGGTCTGAGAGTGCATCTTCTCTCTGACGGAATAATGAATCTGCCTCAACACCACACTAGTGACTACAAGTGTATTTTTACCAGAAAATGGGTTGTGCATAGGAGATTTTGCACACAATCTCAAAGCAGATATTAGATAGAAGGAAGGGTTGTTTCAAGGGCTGAGGTAAAAATGAGAGATTCAGAGCCTGCCCTCACAGGAGCTCTGGAGAGCATAATTTAGAATCATTTATACTGAACATTGTACACTCTTTCCTACCATCTTCAATACCCAGGTTTAGGATTAGAGATGAGTGACTTGCCCTTGAAGCTGTCTAATGCTAATGGCAGAAGACCTTCCTAGGAAGTCATCTCAGAAGCAAAGGGAAGATTGAGCAGAGCAACTCTCCAATACTCCTGATCCCACACCCCTTGAGGGTTCCAGGCCGTGGCTGGTCAGGCCAAATTGCTTCTACACTTCTCCCGCCCAAAGGTGAGAAGGGATAGCAATCATCTGATGGCTATCTTGCTGGCTTGCTCAGCCCACCTTGGGCCAAGGCACCAGCGGTTCTGGCCTTAGCTGTCACCTATGCTTACTGGATGCTGGGAATCAAGACCCTGTGGAAACCTAGCTTAGCATGAATGAAATGATATTCTTGGTATTCTTGATATTCTTATTTATAAGCTACAATTTTATATAGTATAGTCCTCAGTATGTGCTCCCTTCATAAAAGAGTAATCTACAACCATACTGTTTCTCCCTGTGCTGGGTTTCAACCCTGTTCTGCTACTTACCAGCTCCACAACCTTGTGTAACTTAATTAACCTCTTTAAGCTTATTTCTCCACCTGCAAACCAGGAATATAACAATAGTAGTTACTTCATATACTTACTGTGGGGCTTACATGAAATAATGCAGATAAAATGTTTAACACAGAAATGCAATAAGCACTCAATAAATAATAGTGATTTCGGTTTTTTTCATAGAATTGGTTTCTTTCTCATATCTAATATTTATTTCTTTAGATAGTTTTTGGATGTGGGAAGGAGGGATATGAGAAATACCATAGAAACCATTTCTCTGTTAGAAAATCACAAGTTGGGATACATTAAGGAAGCAACCTAGGGTATACAATATTGGAATAGCCTTTTAATAAAATAAAACCAGTCAAATTTTGAATGATATACAATTTGATGGACTTTGTGAAAGAATTACTACATAGGTCTAATTATCTAACCTTCCATGTTGTGTAGTCAGGATTATTTGTTACCAGAAGTCATTGCTGAGTTAATCAAGGATTAACTGATATGTACTAGTGATTGATGCGATGATACACTCAGTGTCAATACTCTCCTAAAGTCAATAGAAAAGTTATTGCAACTATAAGTACCTTTTCGTGTCCTTACAAAATAAGGTGCCCAGCCCATTACGGATTCCTCCCTCCACCAGGCCTAGAGCTTTTCTCAGTGGTAATGATATTAAATCTTTCTGATCTTGTGTCTTAGAAATGACTGAAATTTCAAAACAAAATGTAAATACTTCAGGGAGATCATTTTCAGCTGATAACTATCTAGCCATTTATTTCACAAGCGACTAGCCATATCAAATTCTCGAAAAGACAAATATTGTAACCTCTTTTTCAAAGTCAAAAGGTCAAAACAGGGGAAGATTTTTTCCATCCCATAGCTGCTTCTCTATTTGAAACAAACGATAAGGGTTAATAAATCTGTAAGTCAGAGATTAATGCTACCATATACATCAATTGTGCCTTTAAAATCTAAAAATAAACCAAACACCAAACTATGAAATGCTCTTGACGTCAATGGAAGGCACAGTAGTCAACTGAGATCACTTTATAGCCCTCCCATAACTGCCTCACGATAAACCTGCACTGTGGTCTTTCATGTCAGGGTCATAAAAATACCCCTCTGGACTTCAGAGGAAGTCACCTGTTAACGGCACAATACACTGAATCCCTGCAAACTATGATTCATATGACCAGCCGTGGGCAATATATATAAAACCTCATGCTCTGAACATCAAATAAATTACATAGAGAGACCTAGAGAAAAATTTCATTTCTCTTTTTAAATTTGTATTAGTTGTTTTAAAGGAATTTCAGTTTGAAACTAAACTACTGATAAATATCCTCTAAGAGGTTATGCAATCCGGGAAAAATCCAATAAAAATCAATTCAATTGTTTGAATATCTAATTAACTATATCATATTTCTGCCTATCTTGCGCTCTAAAAACATAGTCTGAAGTCACTTGTCACCAGCTAATGTCACTAGCCATCATTTCATCTGGAATTTAACAGCAACCATAGTAGCTCTTGCTTTGAAGACCTTTTCCTCTCTCTAGTTACACTTTAAATAAATACACTTGCAGGTAAAAAAGTTATTAACTCAATGGAAAGGGGAAACTGGCCCCAACTTTTATACATAACTGGCCCATTAAAATCTTAAACTTAGAATCAATCTAGAAACCCCATGTTGACAGATCCTCTGGCACACCTGATACAGCTCATGGATCTGAGATCTCATGAGATCTTCCCCCACTGAAGTCATATCCAAAGGCCAAATATAGATACGTACTTTATTTGTGTGTGAGCAGAATTATGGCTCTATAATTCACCAGCTTTGGAACAGAGCCATAATTCATGGTATTTCAGTAAGTACAAACAAGGATAAAGAAATATTATTTCATCATGGAGCACGGAGTAGAAAAGAAATGGAAATGTTAGCCAACCTGACATCCCTCTACTGTAACAATATGTCTAGTTTATGCTCTGTGTAAAATGAAAATTTTTAATGCCTTTTAAGACATCAAAATAAATTGTGCAGACAGGTGGTACCTTGGAGGTTCTAACTGGTGGCTGGTGTTATGGGGGTCGGGGGAGGGGATATACATATAATAAAGTGGATTTATAAGGTCTAGAAATTGCCTAACCCAATGTATTGGGAGCAATCAGTTGGATGATGTAGGCTGAGTGAATTTAGGTATATGAATAGCAGTCCCATTAATACCAGGAAATTAATCTCAGTTGTAGGGAAACAAACTGTTAGATCGTTTCTAACTTCTATTGTATTACATAGGCACAGACTTCATATTTCAGAGCCTTTGACTTAAAATTCCCAAGTGAAAGAAAGCTCTGTCTGGGCAAATTCTCTTGAAAAGATTGGTTCTGAGCTCACAGGCCTTAGTATGTGTGTGTATGTGTGTACACTTAAAAAGAACTTAGATCCCTTGCCTCCAGAGACATATTTAGTAAAAAGTTGCTATGGCTGAGGTCAAAGAGGTTGCTGCCTATGTTCTCCTCTAGGATTTTGATGGTTTCTTGTCTCACATTTAGGTCTTTCATCCATTTTGAATTTATTGTTGTGTAGAGTGTAAGAAAGGGGTCCAGTTTTTTGCTCTTGCATGTTGCTGTCCAGTTTTCTCAACACCATTTGTTGAACAGACTGTTTTCCATTGGATATTCTTTCCTGCTTTGTCAAATATTAATTGGCCATATAGTTGTGGGTTCATTTCTGGGTTTTCTATTCTGTTCTATTGATCTAGGTGTCGATTTTTGTGCCAGTACCAACCTGTCTTGATGACTACAGCTTTGTAATAGAGCTTGAAATCTGGAATTGTGATGCCACCAGCTTTGCTTTGCTTTGCTTTTTCAAGATTGCTTTGGCTATTGGGGGTCTTTTCTGGTCCCATACAAATTTTAGAATTGTTTGTTTTAGCTTTGTGAAAAATGCCGGTGCCATTTTGATAGGAATTACATTAAATGTATAGATTGCTTTGGGTAGTATAGACATTTTAACAATATTTGTTTTTCCAATCCATGAGCATGAAATGTTTTTCAATTTCTTTGTGACATCTTCCATTTCTTTCATGAGTTTTCTTTCTATTTCTAGAAAGAATTTCTTTCTACAGTTTACAGAATATGGATTCTTCAACTCTTCGGTTAGATTTATTCCTGGGTATCTTAAGGTTTGGGGGACAATTGTAAATGGGATCAATTCCTTGATTTCTCTTTCTGCTGCTTCATTATTAGTGTATATAAATGCAACCAATTTCTGTACATTTATTTTGTATCCTGTGACTTTCCTGAATCATCTATCAGCTCTAGTGATTTTTTTTATGGGTTCTTTGGGGTTTTCTACATAGAGTATCATGTCATCTATAAGAAACAGAAAGATCTATGGGGACTTCATCAAGATGAAAATCTTCTCCACAGCAAAGGGAACAATCAACAGAACTGAAAAGCAGCCTACAGAATGGGAGAAGATATTTGCAAATGACATAGCTGATAAAGGGTTAGCATCCAAAATCTATATAGAGAACTTATCAAATTCAACACCCAAAACACAAATAATCCAGTTAAAAAGTGGGCAGAAGATATGGATAGACTTTTTTCCAAAGAAGACATATAGATGACTAGCAGACACATGAAAAGATATTCAACATCATTCATCCTCAGGGAAATGCAAATTAAAACTACACCAAGTATTACCTCACACCTGTCAGAATGGCTAAAATTATCAGCACAGGAAGCAACAGATGTTGGGAAGGATGCAGAGTAAGGGGAACCTTCTCACACTGTTGCTGGGAATGCAAACTGGTACAGCCATTCTGAAAAACAAATACAGAGGTTCCTCAAATGGTTCCTCAAATAGTTAAAAATAGAGCTACACTATAACCCAGCAATTACACTACTAGGTATTTACTCAAAGGATACAAAATTACTGTTTCAAATAGACACACACTCAATATTTATAGCAGTATTATTTACAATAGCCAAATTATGAAAAGAGCCCAAATGTCCATCTACTGATGAATAGATACAGAAGTTGTGGGGTACACACACACACACACACACACACACACACACACACACACTGGAATATTGCTCAGCCATCAAAAAGAATGAAATCTTCCCATTTGCAACAATGTGAATGGAACTAGAGTCCATTATGCTAAGCAAAGTCAGAGACAGACAAATACCATGTGATTTCATTCATATGTAGAATTTAAGAAACAAAACAAATGATCGTAGGAGAAGGGGGGGAAGAGGGGGGAAACAGATGGAAGCAAACCATAAGAGACTCTTACCTGTAGAGAATAAACTGAGGGTTGCTAGAGGGGTGGTGGGTGGGGGATGGACTAAATGGGTGATGGGTATTGAGTGTATTCATTGTGATAAGCACTGGGTATTGTAGGTAAGTGATGAATCACTAAATTCTACTCTTGAAACTAATATTATACTATATGTTAAACTAAAATTTAAATTAAAACTTGAAACAAAAAAAAGTAACTGGGAAAATCTTACTGCTAATAGCAGGGAAGATATTATGCCTTTTTCCCTCTGTTTTTATGCTTTGACTATTTTTCTCTAAGATATTTTGACTTTCTCCTATTAATTAACATATCTGTTAAATGTTTTGTGAATATTTTTGCCAATATGTATTTTCTTTTGACAATCGTGGGTGTATTTCATTAAAATTTTCTCAATATCATTTACTCAACCAAAAATTTAAAAGCACAATGTAGTGTAGTCAAATCTGTCCATTTATTTATATCTTATTTATGTCTTCCCTCATACATGGTTAAAAAAGCTTTTGCCTAAATTATTTTCTAATATGGACTATGTTTCTGCATTTATATAGATTTAATCTATCTGGGATTTATTTTTGTTGCATGGATTGAAGTAAAAAAAAAAAATCTCTAAGAACATGAAAAGATGCTCACCATCCTAATATCACCAAAAGGAAAAGTATAGCAAAGTGACACACCATGTTGTTCAAATTAGAGTGGCAAAATTTATAGGGTAATAACACCCTTGCTGATTAATTAGCATACATGCAACTATGGCTGATAGACCTATGATCTGAGATAGCCTTTAGAAATCCAATCTGACAACATGTTTCATTTTGGGAATCTGACACTCTGAAACGTGAAAAAGCACAAATATTTAACATTTTTTTTAAGAACGTTTCAAGCAGAACTGATTTTTTGTTTTGTTTTTGGGGGCCAAGCACTGAGGTTCTTTTTTCTTTTCTTTTTTTTTTTTTTTTTTTTTCAAAGTTAACCTATCTTTTTCTTTTTAATTTGAATTCAAGTGTAGTTCACATAGTGTTAATAGGTGTAAAATATAGTGATTTCAACAATTCTATGTATTACTCAGTGCTCATCAAGATAAGTGTGTCAGGTTTAATCCGATTGATAGTGGAATGAAATAGAGAGGCCAGGCAAAAGTTGGTGGAGGCAACACGGCCCACAGGGGAGGGAGAGAGCGGGGAAGTCGTGGGCCGGGGAGGAGGGGTAAGAGGTTGTGTCTGTAGGGGTGATAGGTATTAGGGCATGCTACTGATGGAATCAATATGCTTATGCCCTTATATGGGGTCTGGGTAAGGTGCAGTTCAGGTTTCCTGCATAGGTCCAGTCTCCCCCTGATGACCTGTCCTCGGGCCATCTGCTGATGATGGAAAGTTCTGAGGTGGGGGCAACAAGGTGGGGGGTCCGCTGCCATTTTGTTGGTGCCTCCCAGTCCCCCTTGATCCCACCAGCCCAACAAATAATATTCCATTATTTTCTTGATCTATTCATTTATCGGTGGACACAGGCTGCTTCCATAATTTGAGAATTTGGCTATTGTAAATAATACTGCAATAAACATGGGGGTACATATATCCCTTAAAATAGTGTTTTCATATTCTTTGGGTAAATACCCAGTAATCAAGGAGTGCTGTTTATCATAACAATAAAAATCAGCTGTGTGTTTGTCATCTGAGAGGGCTTATGTGCCCCCAGTTTATTTGGAAGGTGATTCTAGAGACAGAAATGAGGGAACAGGGAGAAAGAGAAGACTGAGAAGCCAAAATAAGAGTAGAATCTGATCACCTCTGAGAGCAATAAGCCCTTAAGTCTGCCACCTGAATAGTTTACACAATTGTTCACTGAGGCTGAAGATGGGAACAGGACCATTAGAGAAGCTCCAGAAGGAGTAAAAAAAAAAAAAAAAAAAAAAAAAAAGGCAAAAAGAGATTCAAGGCACGTGCTGGAAGCAACATGCTATCAGCTTCAGCTGATTCCGCATTTGCATTGAATCGTCCACTTCAAGTGCTGCTGAAATCAGAGGTGGCCTGAGGGGACATATTATGGGACTCCTGATATAATACCTATCAGTAAATAAATGTTTAAATAAATTATGGTATATCAGTAATATGGAAGATGATGCAGCCATTTAAAAATGAGTGAGATATATACATTGACCTAGAAAGATGTCAATAATATACTAGTAAATAAACTGTAGAACAACCTATATACTCATTATCTTACCTTTAAAATTAAAAACATTGTGTGTGAATGTGTGTGTGCATGCAAATTTATTCTATATCCTGTATGAATATAAAGTCCAGAAGAATACATACCAAATTGTTATTTGCTAACTCAGAAACTGGGAGGGCAAGGAGGAAATTATTAAACATGTTTTTGAACAAGTCCACATTGTCTAAATTGTTGCCCCAAAAATTGCATTACTTATTTTTTAAAAAAATATAATTAATGAAGGGACATTAAAAGTCAACTACTACATTCATATTTTGAACTTTATTCCCACTTTATTCCTTCCAGCTTCCTCTGGAAGGATATCTGTTGTATTACTAGACAATCATAATTGTTAACCACTAGTAAAAATCACTCTACTTTCAAGCCATTATACTTTATTTTTTCTAGTTCTACTCTTTAGATCAGCACTGTTTAATATAGCAGCCACCAGACACATATACTATACATATCTGAAATGGACTATTCCAAATAGAGATGGGTATTTTTTTTTAAGATTTTATTTATTTGACAGAGTACAAGCAGGGGGAACGGCAGGCAAAGGCAGAGGGAGAAACAGGCTCCCCACCGAGCAGGGAGCCTGATATAGGGCTCCATCCCAGGGTCCTGGGATCATGACCTGAGCTAAAGGCAGGTACTTAACTGACTGAGCCACCTAGGCACCCAGGTGCCCCTAGAGGTGGGCTTTAAGTGTAAAATATATACCAGGTTCCAAAGACTTAGTACAAAATAATGTAGATATCTCATTAATAAATTTTTATTGATTGCATGTTGAAATAATATTTTGGGTATATTGAGTTGAATAAAATACATTAAAATTAATTTCCTTTCACTTTTTGAATATGAATACCAGAAAGTTTAAAATTACATATGTGGTTTGCGTTATTGAACAGTGCTATCCTAGAACATTATATTTTCTTCAAGTTAATGATTCAGTATTTATCAGTTACATTTGTATATTCTGTAATCATCTCTCAGTTATTATCTTGGTTTCCATACTACAGGAACTAATTGATGTGAGAAGAGTTCAGTAAAGACATACCGTTGTAGAGTTGAATAGGGCTTTGGAACATAGGAGAAGGTGCTTTCCCTAAAAGAGCTATCATCAGAAGGAAATACTATAGAGGATTTGGTGATTAAGGTGTAATTAGTATTAAAAGCAACAAATTCAAGATGTGTAGATTAGAAGTCAGAATACACAAGTTAAGAAGGGAGTGGGTGGTAATTAGGTTGAGGCTATAAACTTAAATTCCTTCGTTAGCAGGGATACAAAGATAGTAGCTCTGGTTATCTGGAGAAAAATTAAAATAAAGAGATTTAAGGATATTTTTTGTAAAGAAAGATAAAATTCCTGAGCCTTACTCCATTATTACAATCACCTTGTGTCCCCCTTTTTTCCCTTTTAATGGGCTTTTAATCAAACAATTAACAACACCAACAGTTAATAGCTTGTCTAAAGTTGAAAAATACCAAATAATTTCACCCTTTTTCCATTTGAGGCCATTGTTCAAAGCAATACAGGTGATGCAGTGCCCAACCTTGGGAGCACTATGCACATAGGCAACCCTGATTCAAGCTTGTGGATGTCTATAATCGATAGAGGTCAAGAAAGAAATAAGATTCAAGAACAGGCAATAATAGGAATAGGAATAATAGTGTCATGATATCTATTGTCTATTGTTTATCTAGTTTGATAAAAAATGTTTTATAACATTGGTCTTAGCAATGATGTCTTGCAGGAAGTTCAAAAGCACAGGAAACAAACGCAAAAATAGTTATTGGGACCACATCAAACCAAAAAGTTTCTGCACAGCAAAGGAAATAATCAACAAAGTATAAGAGCAACTCAATAAATGGGAGAAAATATCTGCAATCCACATATCTGATAAAGGATTAATATCCAAAATATATAAGTAACTCTTACCTCTCAATCGAAAAAACATTCAAAGGTCATTTCTCAAAAGAAGACATTCAATGGTCAACGGGTGTATGAAAAGATGCTCAATATCACCCATTTTCAGGAAAATGCAAATCAAAAACCACTATTCAGAAAAAAAAAAGAAAAGAAACCACAATTAGATATCACTTCACACCAGTTAGATGGCTATTATCAAAACAACAAAGCATAAACAAATTTTACAAGTTTGCAGAAAAATTGGACCTCTGTTCACTATTAGTGGGAACATAAAGAGGCACAGCCACTATGGAAAATGGTATGGAGATTACTCAAAAAAGGTCAAAATAAAACTACCATGTAATCCAGCTCCCCTTTTGGGTCTATATCCAGAATTGAAAAAAGAATGAAATCAGCATCTCAAAGAGAATTCTGCACTCCCATGTTCACTGAAGCATTATTCACAATAACCAAGATATGGAAGAAACCTAAATTTCCCTTGACAAATGAATGGATAAAGAAAATGTAGTATGTACATGCAATGGACTATTATTCAGCCATTAAAAAGGAAATCCTGTCACATGAAACAACACGGATATACCTCGAGGACATTATGCTACATGAAATATGCCAGTCATAGAAGGACAAATACTGCATGATTCCATTTATATGAGATATCTAAAATTATTAAACTCAATGAAGCAGAAAATAGAATGATATATGCCAGGGGATAGGGGCAGGCGAAAAGAACGGGGTGTTATTCAATAGATATAAAGTTTCAGATATACGAGATGAAAAGTTCTGGGGATCTGCTATAATAACATGGTGCTTATAGTTAAAATATGTTAAGAGGGTAGATATCATACTACATGTTTGTTACCACAATAAAAAAAAGAATGTATTGGCTTTTTCATGATTTAATCTGTGGTTTTTTTTCCCCAATGAAACTTATTGTTCAATGCCATTGGCATACAAATATTCAAATTAACCATACTGCTTAAATGCTAATAATGGAATTGAATAAAAACTTGGATTAAAAGATCAACAATAGCCAAATTATGGAAAGAACCCAAATGCCCATCAACTGATGAATGGATAAAGATTATGTGACATACATATATATATATATGTATGTATGTATGTGTGTGTGTATATATATATATATATATATTACACATAGGAATATTACTCAGCCATCAAAAAAGAATGAAATCTTGCCACTTGCAACAATGTGAATGGAGCTAGAGTGTATTATGCTAAACAAAATAAGTCAGTCAGAAAAAGACAAAAACCATGTGATTTCATCATATGTGGGATTTAAGAAATAAAACAAATGATCATAGAGGGGGAAAAAAAGAGACGCAGACCAAGAAATAGACTCTTAACAACAGAGAACAAATTGAGGGCTGCTGGAGGGGAGGTGGGTAGGGGATTTAATTACACTTTTGATGAGCACCAGGTATTGTGTTGCATCACTAAATCATACACCTGAAACCAATATTATACTGTATATTAACTGGAATTCTTTTTTTTTTTTTTTTAATTTATGATAGTCACACAGAGAGAGAGAGAGAGGCAGAGACACAGGCAGAGGGAGAAGCAGGCTCCATGCACCAGGAGCCCGACGTGGGATTCGATCCCCGGTCTCCAGGATCGCGCCCTGGGCCAAAGGCAGGCGCTAAACCACTGCGCCACCCAGGGATCCCTAACTGGAATTCTAAAACTTTTTAAAAATCGACTTTAAAATATGCATAATAAATTCACTGACTTAAAGCTAAAATATTATTTTATTAATAGAGAAGATCATGAATTAAATTTGAAATCATTTGCTATTTCCTGTTAATGCTAAAGTTTTGTCATATCAGCAATAAGGGAAAGTTTGGTTTAGGTTTGTTTGTTTCTAGTTTTCATAGCAATTAGTATAAGGGAATGAGGAAGCATTTTTGTTTATTCTATAGAGTTTTGATCCTTCATATACAAGTATTTCCTCCTTTATTATCCGTGAGACAAAAGCAATGCCCAGAGGATCGAGATTAGACAAAGGCATGAAGAGACCAGGCAGTAGGTACCACCATGGTACCTACTCAAATATGTTTCTTACATTGGCCTGCTCCTGGTATTGGATATTCTCTTAAGATTCATGCCTTTATGTTCAGCATTGCTCATTCCCAATAATCTCCTTTAGAATTTGGTTTTCTCCACCCCCAGCAAATCTCTCTGTGAATTAGTTTAATAAGGCAAATTTATTCTCTATGTTTTAGAGTTAAGCTGCATGAAATGATTAATTAAAGTCTTAGAAATTCTCAAGGAAAAAAAAAAAAAAAAGAAATTCTCAAGGAGGGAGTTTAGAAAGGAACTGGAGATTTCCTACATCAACCTATTTCACATGTTTACCTTATAGGATGGTTTGGACTGTGAATTTCCTGCCCCAAGAGACATTTGAGCTTGGTAGCTAGAGCTAATTGCTAAGTGAAGCTCTAATAGTCCAGGAATAGGAAATGAATTTGGCATTTTGAATATAAACAATATTTATGCATAAAAAGGTTTAAAAGTAAGTTGGCATTTGGGTCAATTTTAAAACATGCACATACATAAAATCTTGAAGAAATGCATGACATATTGCAATTGAGTTACAGCAGAAAAACTAGATATTTTAGATACCAAATATTTACTTTTCTTCAATTTTCTGCTCAGTTTAGATAAAATATAAGCACATGACCCACAGTACTCAGATAATCCCATTCCATTAATTTGGCATTTTTAAGGGGATAGAAATAACATCTGGCTTATTTTAGAAATGATAATTTTATAAAGCTATCATGGTTTTAAATGCAGCCAATTCACTAGGCTCCATTAGAATGTAATGAATAAGATTACACAATTTTTTTGTAGACTGTCTATTTAGTATAGGCTGTGTATATTTGGTCCTAAAGAATGGTCACATTATGCATGACAATCCATCATTTTGTTTGGCCTCTTTCCCCTCCTCTCTTTACTTTCCACCCCAACTTCCTGAATTTCCCCTGGAGCTCCCAGTTCTTTCCTTTCATCTATACAGAGTGATTGGCTTCTTCAAAGTTTTGTCACTACCCAATGCCCAGGCCCATGAGCCCTAGCTCACACTCCACATGGGCTTATTAAAACATTTTTCCAGCAAAAGCAACACTTCCTATAAGAAGAACTCTTATACTAAATGATATGAAAACTAGAAACAAACCTAAACCAAAACAAAACTCTACCTTATTATAGTTTGTTCTTAAAGTTATGAGTAGTATAAAAACAGACTAACCAATAAAGTTCAGCCCTCTTGGGGGTTGTTAAGAAACTGTTAAGAACAGTTTCTTGTGTATATTATTAATAATAAATTAGTTTGGTTCCATGATTAGCCCAACAAATAGGCAAAGCACACTACCACAGAATATCAGAGCTCCTCCTTGAAAACAAAGGCCACTTCTTTATATTTTACCAAAGTGCTCTTTACCCTAGCAATGCTCAATGAAGATTGCTAAACAGGTTATTTCATCACTTAGTAAAACTCTCCACCCAAGGCAAGAATGAATCTCAATAAATAAAGATCCTCCCTTGACTATAAGTTATCATGAAAATCATCTCGCTTATGGGTTCTCAAAAAAAAAAAAAAAAAAAAAAAAAACCTGAAGAATAAGTTTTTAAAAATATATTGTTGACCAGAACAATGGACCAAAGAGATTAAATTCAACCAATTTAACCAATTGACTTAACAAATCAGATTAAATTGAAATGACGTGTAGGGGCATCTGGGTGGCTTAGTGGGTTAAGCATGAACCCTTAATTCAGTGCAGGTCGTGATCTCAGGATCATGAGACTGAGCTTCACATCAGACTCAGCACTCAGCAGGGAGTCTGTTGGAGATTGTCTCTGCCCCTCCCCCCAATGCACATGCGCCCACCAGCACATGTGTGAAATAAATAAATAAATAAATAAATAAATAAATAAATAAATAAATCAGTCTATCTTTTAAAAAAGAAATGTCTTGTAAAGCCCATAATTTAGTATAAAATAAATGCATATGCACTATAGCCTATTCAAAGAAGTAGATGATCAGACTACGGATTAGACTTGGAGTATATGACAGACCTCTTCATATATTTTTTTAATTTTATTCAGATTTTTAATTCCCATACAGTTAACATAGTGATCTATTAGTTTCAGGTGTACAATCCTCCCCCTACACACACACACACACACACACACACACACACACACACACACACACAGCATTCCTGCTCATTGGACATTCCCAGCAATGAGTGTAAATCACTGGCTCCCAAGACATCCCATTCCATCTCTAAACCACCATGGCAATTAGAATGTTCTTACCTACTGTGGTGGGCAGAATAATAGCCCTCCAGAGATTTTATATGCTAATCCCTATAATCTGTTAACATATTACTTTATGTGGCAAAGGATTTTGCATATCTGATTAAGTAAAAAAAAATTTTTAAGATTTTATTTTTTATGAGAGACACAGAGAGAGATGCAGAGACATAGGCAGAAGGAGAAGCAGGCTCCCTACAAGGAGCCCAATGGGGGACTTGATCCTGGACCCCAGAATCATGCCCTGAGCCAAAGGCAGATGCTCAGCCTGGTTCTCCCTCTGCCTGTGTCTCTGCCTCTCTCTCTCTGTCTCTCATTAATAAATAAATAAAATCTTTTAAAAATATATTAGCAAACTTAACACAAAACACTAATAAATCATCACCACAATCAAATGGGACTTATTCCAGAGATGCAAGGTGGTTCAATATTCACAAAACATTAACAAGAGAAAGAATAAAAACCATATTATTAGGTCCAGACAAAGCACTAGACAAAGTATGATATCCATTCATGATAAAAAAAAAAAACTCAATAAAATAGGTTTAGAGAAAACACACCTCAGCATTACAAAAGCCCTATATGATGAAACACATATAACACAATACTCAATGGTGAAAAACAGAGCTTGTTCCCTAAGATTAGGAAAATACAAAGATATCCACTCTCACCACTTTTATTCATTTCAGTATTGGAAGTCCTAACCACAGCAATAAAACATGAAACGTATCCAAATTGGTAAGGAAGAAGTCAAACTTTCACTATTTGCAGATGCCATGATCCTATATATAGAAAACCCTAAAGACTCAACAAACAAAAAAAAACTACTAAAACCAATAAATGAATTCAGCAAGGTCAATTACAAAAATCCATTGCATTTCTATATGCTGATAATGAAACAGCAGAAAGAGAAATTAAGAAAGCAATGCCAGGGCAGCCCCAATGGCCCTGCAGTTTGGTGCCGCCTTCAGCCCAGGGTATGAAAAACACTTAAGAATAAACTTAACCAAGTAGGTCAAAGATCTTTACTCTGAAAACTATAACACAATGATGAAAAAAAAAAAAAAAAAGATGACACAAAGAATTGGAGATATATTCCATGCTCATGGATTCAAAACCAAACATTCTTAAAATTTCCATGCTATCCAAAGCAACCTAGAAATTTAATGTAATCCCTATCAAAATACCAACAGCGTTTTTTACAGAGCTAGAACAGAGAATCCTAAAATTTGTACAGAACCATAAAAGACCCCAAATAGCCAAAGCAATCTTGAAAAAGAAGAATGAAGTTGGAGGTATCACAATCTCAGATTTCAAGATATATTACAAAGCTGCAGTATTCAAAACAGTATGGTACTGGTACAAAAGTAGACACTGATCAATAGAACAACATCAAAAGGACAGAAATAAACCCACACTTACGTGGTCAATTAATCTACAACAAAGAAGGCAAAAATGCACAAAGACAGTCTCTTCAACAAATGGTGCTGGGAAACATAGACAACTACATTCAAAAGAATGAAACTAGACCACTACTTTAAACTACACACAAAAATAAACTCAAAATGAATTAAAGACTTAAATGTGAGACCTGAAACCATGAAATCATGAAACTGCTAGGAAATCTAAGTAGTAATTTCTTTGACATCAACCATAGAAACATTTTTCTAGATAGGTCTTCTCAGGCAAGGGGGAAAAAAGCAAATATAAACCATCAAGACTCCAATAAATAAAATAAAAAGGGTTTGCACAGCAAAGGAAACCACACAAAATTAAAAAGTAACTTAATGAATGGGAGAAGATATTTGCAAATCATATATATAAGGGGTGATATCCAAAATATATAAAGAACTCCTACAACTCAACCCCCCAAAAAACAATCCAATTGAAAATGGGCAGAGACCTAAATACACATTTTTCCAAGGAAGACATATAGATGGCTAGCGGACCCATGAAAAGATGTTTTCAACATAACTCATCATCAGAGAAATGCAACTCAAAACCACAATGAGACATCACATCTGTCAGAATGTCTAAAATCAAAAAGGTAAGAGATAACAACTGTTAGAGAAGATGCAGAGAAAAAGGAATCCTTGTGCCTTATTGGTGGGAATGTAAATTCATATAGCCACTGTGGAAAACACAGAGTTTTCTCAAAAATGAAAAATAGAATTACCAGATGATCCAATAATTTCACTCCGGGGTATTTACCCAAGGAAAAGAAAAACACTAATTTCAAAAGATGTATGCACCCCTATGTTTATTGCAGCATTATTTACAATAAACAGCCAGGCTATAGAAGTAACTCAAGTGTCCATAAACAAATGAATGGATAAAGAAGATGTGGTATGCATGTGTGTGTATAATGGGATATTACTCAGCCATAAAAAAAGAATGGGTTCTTGCTATTTGTAACAGATGGACCTAGAGGTTATTAATGAGGGTATTAAGTGAAATAAGCCAGAGAGAGACCAATACCATCTGATTTCACTCATATGTGAAATTGAAGAACAAAGCAAATGAACAAAGAAAAAAAGAGACAAACAAAAACAGACTCTTAAATACTAAAAACAAACTGGTGGTTACCAGAGGGGAAGTGGTAGAGGGGGGAAGTATGTGTGAAATAGATAAAGGTAATTAAGAATACACTTATCTTGATGAACACTGAGAAGTTTATAAAATTGTTGAATCATTATATTGTACACCTGAAAATAATGTAACACCGTATGCTAATTCTATTTCTTTTTTTTTTTTTAAAGGAACACAATCCGGTTATCCAAATATCTTCTGACCAATACATTGATATAATTCTTTGGTGGCAACAAAGCCTGCAGACACACATCAAATTTTGTCCACCCTCTTATTTTAACTTCTATTGAGCATTGATGCAGAATATGCCACAACTTACTAAGCCATAATAATGGTATTTAATAATCTAAGTGAGACATCAAATAAGTTATTCCTACACTTGTAGGAAATTTTCTTGAAGTTTCCTAAGATATCTGCACTTAATCACACACACGTTCTTGAGAAATCCAACATCCTCTGGTTTCTATTTCACTGGACATGTGATTAACTTTTGACCTTGCTTGCTCTTTCTCATATTCTCTGGAAGATTTTAATATCTCCTTATTCCCAGGGTTCTAAAATTTCACAATGACATGATTTGGTGAGTAGTTTGCTTTCACTGTCATTTCAGGCACTTAGCAAAACTTTTTAATCTCATTTTCTTATACTATTTCTTCTATATTTTTCTCCTCCCATGTGTCTTTTTTTTTTTTTTTTTTTCATTTTGAGATCTTGAACCCCTTGGATTGCTTGTCTAACTTCTTTTATTGTCTCATCTTCTAGTTGTGGTTTGTTCATTTGGGTTTCGTTGTTCTTATTCTATTTTCTGGGAAATTTGCTATATTAGCTTGCTACGGCTGCCATAACAAAGTGCCACAGGATGGATGTTTAAACCATAGAAACTTACTTCCTCAAAATTCTGGAGGCTGGAAGTCCAAGGTCGAGCTGCTGGTAGACTTGTCTATTCAACCAATGTACTTTGTAAACTTTGATTCATTCTCCAAACCCTTATCAGAACTGTGACAGGAACTAGTCCCTCTATCCCTTGAGGGCACGGAATGGTAAGGACCTTGCCCAGATCAACAAGCTGGGAGCAGAGAACGGCTCCATTTCCTTTAAGCCTACTTCTTTGCCTTACATTGCAGAGTGTAAAAAGGTGGGGGGGGGGGGGGGGAGTGAGACGAAGGGAGGGCCTTAGTATCATCCAACAAAGCAGAGCTGCAAAATCCACCAAAGGAAAAAAAGTAAAGAAACAGCTACTTTCAGGTCTTTCCTCATGAAGTCTATCCGCTCTAGGGAGAAGAGGGGGGATATTGTGCTCACCCTACCTATATTTCTTCCTTCTGTGCCCCCATCACATCACCCTCAAGGTTCCTTAATCTGAAACTGCTTTAGCCAAAGACCATCCCCCGACCCCCAATAATCCTGTTTTATGATTAAAGATATAATAGAAAATGCAAATACCATGAGATTGAAAATCACATTTACTTTAAATCATATAAAAGTGTGCCTGAAGATCCCTTCTTGATTGAGGGAAAAGGGAAAATTGGTCTTATTTGCATTTTATTGTATTGTTTTTTAAAAGGCAGAGAAAAGACTGGGGATGGATCCCTGGGTGGCTTAGTGGTTTAGCACCTGCCTTCGGCCCAGGGCATGATCCTGGAGTCCCAGGATCGAGTCCCACATCGGGCTCCCTGCATGGAGCCTGCTTCTCCCCCTGTGTCTCTGCTTCCCTCTCTCTCTCTGTGTCTCTCATGAATAAATAAATAAATAAAATCTTAAAAAAAAAAAAAAAAGGCTGAGGAGAAAAAAAAAATGCTAGCAGCACTGCAGGTATGCTGGTTCTTAAATTTTAGCCCCTTCACCATTTCGCTGGAGCCCAGTCAGTAAAAGGGGATTTGTGCTGGTGCAGGTACAGAGAAGTTTGACAAAACAACCAGAGTTACCCAGAATCAGGAAACCAAAAAGACAAAGATGGCAAATATTCTTACAGACCGCACTTCTGCTTCGTTCTTTTTAACCCAAGTGATTAAATAACTTTTACTGAGAGAGGGTAAAGATTTGGGTTAAAAAAAAAAAATTGAATTCTTTAAGATAAATAGAAAAAAATACAGATTATGAGATTTCAAAGAACAATTTGAACAGGGACAATTTGAACAGGGACATGTGGTTTTTTTCTCCGCTAAAGAGACCTTTGCAAAGAGCTTACTTCATTAAAAAGCAAGTTTAAGAGAATAAAGCCCCACTGGAATAAAGCCATATCGGAGATAGAGCTTCTGAGAGCTTGTCCTGATTCCTGAAATCCTCATGAGAAGTCACTCCTGGGAATTAAGAAGTGAAACCTGTGACTTTGTATGTCTAAGCCTCCCCTCATCTGTAAAGAAGGACCATAATCCTTGTCTCCTAAGATCGGTATAAAGATTGAATGAGATATTACGTGAAAAGCACAATGCCGGGTACTTAATAAACGATATCTATCTAGCTATCTATCTGTCCTATTACTTATTAAACGACCTATTATCTTCAGATCTCTAGGAACATGACAATCTGATCCTGGATCTAAGGAGGGAAAGCTTAGCCACAGGGGTTTGAAGGCCAGGCCAGTGAAGAGCTCGCAGCAGCCAGTGGCCAGCATGAGGACACTGATGAAGGACCAACTACAGGGGCACTGAAGATCTTCTCAGAAAATTGACCAAAACTGTCCCTGTTCTTGTTCATTTGCTTAAAGGTTCAGATTATTTCAGAAGTGTGCCAAATATGCCTCTTAGAACGTTTCTAATAGGCTGGAGCCTAAACAATAGATTGGGGAAAATCCAATCAACTTTTTGGTCCCCAACATCCCTTAAGTTGTCCATGATGAAGGACATCACGAATGAATGAATGAATGATGATGATGACCATTTGAATGAATGGTCATTCAAAGCAAATTTGAATGCTGAGCACAGTGTCTATCTTCAGTCCTCTGGGAATGCCAGGGGTCTTCCTTCCATCTCTTGCTGAAAAGAGGCAATAGTGCCAAAACCGACAGATTGCCCTGGGAGGCCAAGTCACCAATGGGTT
The DNA here is from genome assembly GCF_053574225.1 of Canis aureus. NCBI lineage: Eukaryota > Metazoa > Chordata > Mammalia > Carnivora > Canidae > Canis > Canis aureus. The sequence goes on from NC_135645.1 coordinate 23,059,656, forward strand.
CATGAGGACTAGCTAGTCCACGTCACCATCACACATGGGGTGAGAAGACAAGTTATGGCAACTGCCTCATGAGGCTGATGCTTAGAGAACAGCCAAGAAGGGGGGCCTCCAATGTAGATGCTAAGGAATTTAAAGGAGCTTTAGGGTGAGCTAGAGGGCTGGGAGTACCAGATCCTTAAAATTTCCATTAAGGATTTACAATTCTAATTTTTACTGTGCAAGCAAATCAAATCTCCCAGAAATTTCCGGAAGACTCAGAATTATCCATGATGACCATCAGGGCGTTCTCCATTCCAACCACTAGTTATATACCTGACCGTACCACCCAAATTACCACCCAAATTCAGCTCCTCCTATCACGTTCTAACTTACCACCATCATTTCATATTGCTCCTTCTTCTTCCTTCTCCTCAGAGGAAAAGCCCTCTGAAAATCCTCTTGTGTGTGAAACCATAGCAAGATTTTTTTTTCATACCAAGATTTTTAACTAGAGCAGGACTATTCACTCTAGAATATCTACAAGACTGGTGAGGTGGTCCTAATGGGTGTGGGAGAAGGTATGGGAGACTGGAGGGGTGTATATGAAAGGCTGAAAACAACTTTTGTAAAATAATTCATCCTCAGAGATGAGAAGCCCTCACATAAAAGCTTGGCCTGATAATAAAGCTTCAGTGTTAGACGGGAGGACAGCTATTTCAGTGTGATTTCAGTTAGTCAGATTTTCCTCTGGCCCAATCCTCATGCTCATGATGGGTTTTCCAAGGAAAATGAAGTTAAACATACAAAGAAAAAGAATTGTTCATATTAAGACGACAGAAAGGAGATTTGCATCACATCGGGGAAGAAAATGAAGTGGTTTTGAGGAAGAAATCATGGTAATGTGGGCCCTGTGAATGGCATTGGCACTATACACTGTGTAGCCTCGATGATGGGAGGTGGAAGCTGGCAGTGACAGGCGGGGTTTTCCCCAACATCTTCCCAAAGTCACCAGAAGGTTCTTGGCACCTTTTGCATTTACTTCACCAGAATCAGCAGTTCCAAGAGCAAATGATCATGTACAGCCAAAGCAGAGAAGAACATGGCAAACTGGATATGAACGGAGAACACTGTACTTGTTAGCATGTGTGAGGTAGTCTTAGAGACTCTACAGATTTGGGAGGATTTCTTTGAAGGGAGTTTATAAGGCTGCCTACAAGGCAGTTGGGGATATTTATGCTATTTATGTCCTCTTTTTACCTTCAGGCTGGAATGGTCTGGGGAAACGTGGTATTTAATCATAAAACGGCTCACCAGAGGAAAGGAATCAATATGTTAAATGTCTACTACATGTTGGGTACCATGATAAGTACATTTGTATATCGCATTCAGTCTTTACAAGAATTCTACAAAGCAGGTGTTTTTAATCCTCCTTTTAATTAAAAGTGAAGAAACTGAGGTTCACAAGCTATTAACTTACCGGTCCAGGATCACATGGTTGGCCAAGATCGCACCCAGTTCAGCCGAACGGAAGGCCTTTGCTTTTACCCTTATATTTGTATTTGTGTAAGAAAAACATCTTCCACAGTACCTGCTACCAAATGGATACCATCAACATGGTTCATTCGCTAGCCTTCTGCTTTAAGTATTGTGTCCTGAAAAGGCTCTGTTAGGATCACAATTCATCACTCTATGTAAACAAGCCAAATTTAGAGAACCATTATGTTACTTTTACAAAAAACATTTTAGGTGCAGGAAGGAAAACGGAACACAAGAGAACTGTTGGCAGGTCCCAGTGACAACTGTGAATCTTCTTATCTATGCCATCAGTGAAATCCGAGGTTTGCATTACAGTGAGTGAGAACAAAATGAACTGGCCTTGTGCCTGTGTCAGCTTCATGTCAGTGTTTTGCCTCTGGGATTTGAGAGTCCATTGGAAATGCAATCTGCTTGATTGCTTCAAGCATTCTTTGACCTTCGGGAAATAGATCCTATTTGATACAAGCACATAGTTGAGTAATCCCAGGATCTACCGCTAAAGTCTCTGCCACAGGGATGGAGCAGCACTCCTGAAGTGAACATTACTGTGTTTCGTTAAGTGTACATAGAAAGAACACCAAGAGTATGTGTTAGTGGTCAAAGTAAATAGAGTGTGAAGCAGTCGAAAAAAACTTGGTCCCTGAGGTGTCTCACAGACATCTCGAACTCATCTTAGCCGACGCTAGTCTCACCATCTTGATGCCCAGGCTTGTCCCTCCTACTGGGGGTCCTGTCTCAGTAAAAGATCTCCACCATCGACCCATTTGACCAAGCCTGAAAATGATCAAAAGTGGCTTTTCTCTCCCTTTCCTACTACTACTCAATCACTGAAACTGTTATTCCTACCATTCTCCTTATTTCTCAATCCCTCCCTTTGACGTCAACCTCACTTATACTACCTGAATTAAAGTCAACATTATCTCTTTCCTTACTTGCAGAAAAATGTTCCAACTTCATCCTATGTTTGACCCCATTAAGCCATTCTCCAAGGACATCAAAGGTAGTCTCATTTTTTTATTTTGATTGTGGGAAAATACACAAAATTTTTTATCATTTTAACCATTTTTAAGTGTTCAATGGTATTAAATATGTTCCATTGTTCTCCTCCATTACTACCATCCACCCACAGAATTCTTTTCATCTTGCAAAACTAAAATTCCATACCATACCTATTAAACAATAACCTCCCATTCCCTCCTCCCCCTAGCATCAGGCAGCCTTCATGCCATTTTTTGTCTCTATGAATTTGACTACTGTAAGTACTACAAATAAAAGTGGAACTATAAACTATACAGTACTTGCTTTTTCATGACTGGCTTACTTCATGTGATGCACTCAAGTTTTATCCATGTTGTAGTATGTTCAGAATTTCTTTTCTTCTTTAGGGTTAAATAATATTCCAGTGTGTATCTCATTTTATTTATCCTTTTACCTGTAGATAGACATTTGGGTTGCTTCTATCTTTCGCCTATGTGAATAATATGGATGTACAAATACCTCTTCAAGTCTCTGATTTCAAATCTTTTCCATATGTACCTGGAAGTGGAACTGCTGGACATAGGGTAGATCAATTTTAATTTTTTGAGGATTTGTCATACTGTTTCCACAGCTACTGTACCATTTTATATTCCCACTAAGAGTGAACAAGTTTTCCAATTTTCCATGGTCTCACCAACATTGTGATTTTCTGGGGTTTAGATAGTAGCCATCCTAATGCATGGTATCTCACCAAGATTTTGATTTGCATTTCTCTTATGATTAGAGATGCCGAGCATCTTTTCAGGTGCTTATTGGCACTATGGTATGGAATTTTAGTTTTGCAAGATGAAAAGAATTCTGTGGGTGGATGGTAGTAATGGAGAACAATGGAACATATTTAATACCATTGACTGAACACTTAAAAATGGTTAAAATGATAAAAAAAAAAAGTTTGTGCATTTTCCCACAATTAAAGTTAAATTCCTTTCAGGAATTTTTTTTTAAGTGAGTCTTTTTTTTTTTTTTTTTTACCAGCATACAGCTGGAGTTTTTAAAAATCCAATCTGAGGGACTCTGTCTTCTATTTATAAAATAAATGCCTACACACGTGAGACTTGATGGCAAGGATTTAGGGATAAGCAGGACAGATAAGGTTGCTGCATTGCCAGTGCCAGTTAACACATCCACATTATGATTACTGTTGTATATGTACATGTTTCCAAAAAATTATTTTCTCTCCTGTCTTTACCATGCCTTCACCTTGTTTTTATTCTTTCCCCTTTCCTGCATCCTGTTATGTTAACCTATTTTACTCTGTTATTTTCCTTGAATGTCTTAGGACAGTTATATATTCAATTTCTATCCTTTCTGTCCTTTAATAATTGTCCTTCCTTTTTATTACATTTTCTCAAATATATTTTTCTAATATAGTTTACATTTATTCACTGTCTCTAGCTTCTTCCTGAACAAGAGAAGAAAACTAGCATAATTTTAATCCCCTCAATATTTCCTCCTCACATTGACCAGGTAACATAGTTTTGAGACAATTTTACTCCCAGCTTGTTACAAAACCCATGTTTTCCCTAATGTTGGTTTTAAAGTCCGTACAAGTTCTAATTCACCAGTGGGTTTTACCAACTTCTTTGCTCTCCAGTTGAAGCCATTACTTCTTGCTGGAGTATATGCACTTTAGTTCTTTCAGCAAAAGACAAATTCCAGCATCTTTTCAGTCTGATGATAACTTTAACCCTAATTCCTGATGCATAGTTTGGAATAAGAAAGTTTTGTTAAAAGTATTAAAAGGCTTATTATCAGAGTTTTTTAGATTCACATCATCTAATATTGATGAGAAATCTAATATTGTTATAATGTTCATTTTTCAGTATATCTCCAGTTGGTTTTATAGTATTCTCGTTATATCTAGCCTTCCAACTTTTTTTTTTTTTTTAATGATAGTCACACAGAGAGAGAGAGAGAGAGAGGCAGAGACACAGGCAGAGGGAGAAGCAGGCTCCATGCACCGGGAGCCCAATGTGGGATTCGATCCCGGGTCTCCAGGATCACGCCCTGAGCCAAAGGCAGGCGCTAAACCGCTGCGCCACCCAGGGATCCCTAGCCTTCCAACTTTTAAACGTAGTGTCTAGATAAAGATTTTTTTTAGTCTTGTTTAGTACTTCTTGAGAATTTTTTCAACACAAGGATTCATGTCTGCCTTTTCTCCTGGAAAATTCTTGTTCATGTACTGTTGTTCAAATTTTTGTCCTATGTATTTTAATAAGTGTGTATTGGAGCTTCTGAATCTGTCTCTTTTCTTTGATATTTCCCTCTTGTATATTTTTAATGCTATGTTCTTCTAAAGAGACTTCTTTAGGTTAATCTTTGTTTGGGTTAATCTTTAGGTTAATCTTTGGGTATACTAATTTGTTGTTCAGCCGGCTTATTTTGTAGTTGGTGTTTTTTATTTTGGCTCTTGGATAATAATATAAATATTTATTGTAAAGTCCTTTCTTAAGTTATCTCTAACTCCTCAAGTATGTTAATCCCAATTATTCTGTTTTTTGTCTCTTTTCGAGGTTTTGTTCTTCCTCAGATACTTTGTAGGTGTCTTTTCTAAGCTTATCTTTCACAGGTTTCTCCTAAGTGCATCCTGAGTTGTGACAGTCTCCTGAAGGTTGGTCCTTCAGTGGCCTCATTCCCTTGCATCAGGGACAGCCCGGACCTCGTGCTCAAAGGATCACGTTTCCAGACTCCGTTCCTGTGTGACAGAGGAACTCCAGGTCTCTGCTGAGAACAGGTGGCCCCTCTCAGCCCTAGTCATGGACAAATGGGATAAATCAGCCCTGTTCCTAGATGTTGGAAGGCCCAGGCCCCAAATCCTGGTCCCCTAAAGGCCTAAGCACTTCAGCTCCTTCTTGCTACTTTGGGTTTCTATCTATGGCCTCCTCTCTAATTTTCTGGAAGATTTTTAGATTTCTGACTTATGGAGATTTCCCTCTCTTTTTTTCAAGCATGAAAAATATACTTAAAAAAATAAAATAAAATAAATTTAAAAAAAAGAAAAATATACTTAATAATGCAGTTTTAATATGTCGGTATCATTTGTCTATGTTCAGAGTAGAAGGGAATGTTTCTGCCTACGTTGAAGTGGCCCTCTCCAAGTAGAGAGACGAGTCAAAGCACAAGTACAACTTGCTCTCTTCAACATAAGTCCCCTCCCATACATTTTTTGATAAATCAGAATACTTTTTATGGCTTCAAAGATTTTGTGGGATCACTTCTGCCTACTTCTTTAGACTCATCTCTCACTACTTCCTAACTTTCACTAAGATGCAGCCATGAACTTCACCTCTAGCCTTCTTCACATGGTGTTCACTCTATGTGAAGTGCTTTTCTCTCCTCATTTTTGCCTTCATCCTTTAGGTCTCAACAATCCTAGAAGTCATTTCCTCCAGGAAATTCTCTGTGATTAACAAAAATCAGATTAGATGTCCCTCCTGAAAGCAGCCAATGTTCCCTATATAATTACTCCACTAGAGCACTTAGCACATTGTGCTTGAGACCTGGGTCACAGGATTGCTGCTCTCTCTGTACCGTGTGCTCCATGAGGACTGGGCCATGCATGCCTCGCTGGCCAACACCAGGCCTGGCAGGGCAGAAACTCAGGGTATTTTATTGAATGCAGCATATGTGGCACCAAGAAAAAGAGGGAGGGAGGAGGTTAGGAAGAACACTAGGAGGAAATGAAGAGAAAAAAAGACCTGGAGATTCAAGAAAGTCTCTGACTATATCCTTTACCAATGAAACTTCATCTTTTTTATCTCAAGAGTTTGGGATCTGCCACCATTTTGCCACAACCACTCTCTCTTGTCAACTCCCAGTTTTCAAAGAGTGCATTTCTTTTCAACTGGGCTTCTCAACTGTATTTGTTCACTAGGGCTGCCATAACAAGATACCTCAAACTAGGTGTGTTAAACAACAGAAAAATGGTGTCTTGCGGTTCTAGAGGCCAGAAGTCTAAGATCAAGATGTCAACTCTGTTGGTTCCTTCTGAGGGTGGTCCATCTGTCCCACGCCTGTCTCCTAGCTTCTGGTAGTCTCAAGTGCTCCTTGGCTTGTAGATGGTATCCTCCTTGTGCCTTCATATCATCTTTCCTCCATGCATGTCTCTGTCTCTTCACATGGCCTTCATTTTCTAAGGATACCAGTCATATTGGATTAGAGGCCCACTCTACTCCAGTATGACCTCATCTTAACTGTTTATAGCTGTAACAACCTTATTTCAACTAGCAATGTCACATTCTGAGGTACGGCAGATTAGAATCTCAACATAAGAATTTGGAGGAGGTGGGGGACCTGGGTGGCTCAGTCAGTTGAGCGTCCTACTCTTTATTTCAGCTCAGGTCATGATCTCAGGGTTGTAAGAGCCCTGCATTGGGTTCTATGCTTAGCATGGAGTCTGCTTGAGATTATCTCTCTCCTTCTCCCACCCTCTCTGCTCCTCCCCCAGCTTGTGCTCTTTCTCTCTCAAATAAATAAATAAAATCTTTTTTAAAAAAATTAATTTGGGGAGAGTTGAGGGGACATAATTAAACCCATAACACAAGTCAAGATTTTGCAGCCCACATTATTGTGACATTGCATTTAGATTCATCTCTACCAAAAGTGTTTTAATGCCTCATGATAAAAGGTATCTAAGAAGGGAATGTCCAAACTCTTTTGTTACTGAAATTGTCTTCAACAGATATAGTTCTGTTGGCCCAAGAAAGAGTAACTTTAACATACTTGCTTTCCACAAAGTTGTCCTCAAGGGTAATAATGAAAACATAAAACCCTGATGATATATTCTATTACTAATCCAGTGAGAAACCTTGATAAACTTGGTTTTACTAATCTGAATGCTTAACAAAGCATGTGTTTAAGGATGGCTTGCTCACAGATAATAGTCATTTAAGCATTTATGTCAGTAGCTATTCTCTAGAAATAGGTTTGTCAAATAAGCAGAAAAACTTACTTTAAACTATTACATTTCAAATTTTAGAATTGAATTGTGCTGCTGTTGATTTTGAAGATCTGTTACTGATCTCAGTACCATGTTTCTCAGCTATTGTTATTCTACAGCATTGCCAACAAAACATTTTACTTGACTATTAGTAATTTTCAACAATAATAGAGATATAAAATTGCCTAAGGCAAGCATAGTTTTGTGTAAACACTTATAGAGCAGAGTACTTACACAGAAAGACCAAAAAAGAATCATCATTCAAGATTTAAAGTAATAAATGTGGGAGAAATAGGTTGGATTTAAGAATAATCTAAGAGTCTAAATCTATAACCAGGTGAATTCAAAGTATCATAATCAGCTCCCTCTTTCTTTTTTCCTTCTTAGCCTGCCTAGAGTTGACTTAACCATATGTGATCCCCATCTTATGCCATAAGCCCTATAAGACTTTCTCTATCAGGCTTCCCCGATAAGGACCAACTCCTAGCAATATTTCTAACCTTCCTTTCAAAGTCAGATCACAGGAAATCATCAAAACAATTATTCACATTAAGATATGACAGAGTACTAATAAATATACACACACTCACATACCTATTTAGAAGACTGTGACACCACAGACTGTAAACATGTTTACTAAAAATGATAACACATTAATAAAAGAAACAGAAGAAGATACAAATAAATGGAAAGATATTCCGTGCTCTGGGTTGGAAGAATCAATATTGTTAAAATGTTTATGCTACTCAAAGAAAACTAAGGATTCAGTGCAATCCCTATCTAAATTCCAATGGCATTTTTTACAGAAATAGAACAAATAATCTTAAAATTTGTGTGTGTGTATATAGTTGATTAACTTATAACAAAGAAGCCAAAAATATACAGTGGGGAAAGGACAGTCTCTTCAATAAATGGTGTTGGGAAAACTGGACAGCCACATGCAAGAGAATGAAATTAGACCATTATCTTACACCACACACAAAAATTAACTCAAAGTGGATTAAAGACTTGAGTATAAGACCTGAAACCATAAAATTAGAAGAAAACATTGATGGTAAATTCCTTAACACTGGTCTTGGCAATGATTTTTTAATCTGAAACCAAAGCTAAACCAACAAAATCAAAAATAAATAAGTAGGACTACATCAAATTACAAAGCTTCTACAAGCAAAGGAAGCCTCCACCTCAATGAAATGGCAACTTTCTGAATGGGAGAAAATTTTTTAATATCATATAGCTGATGAGAGGATAATATTCAAAACATATAAAGAACTCATACAACTCAATACCAAAAAAATCCAATTTAAAAATAGAAGATCTGAATAGACATTTTTTTTCCAAAAAAGACATACAAGTGGTCACCAGATAAATGAAAAAAATGTTTAACATCAGCAATCATCAGGGAAATGCAAGTCAAAACTACAATGAGATATCACCCCTCACCTGTTAGAATGGCTGTTCTTAAAAAGACAAGAAATAAGTGTTGGAGAGGATGTAGAGAAAAGGGCACGGTTAACAAGAATGTAAACTGGTGCTGCCAAACTCGAAAATATATATGCACCTCCATGTTCATTCATTGCAGCATTATTTACAATAGCTAAGAGGTGGAAACCTCCTAAGTGTCCATCAATGAATGAATAAATAAAATGTGGTTTATAGATACAGTGGAATATTATTCAGCTATAAAAAAAAACAATGAAATTTAGCCATTTGTGACAACATGGATGGACTTCAAGGGCATTATGCTAAGTAACATAAATTAGACATAGAAAGATAAATACTGTATAATCATTCTTATTTGTGGAATAAAAAAATAACAAGCTCATAGTTATAGAGAGCAGAATGGTAGTTACCAGAAGCAGGGAGTGACAGGCGGGGGGGTGGGGGGGGGCGTGGGTGAGAGACAAGTGAAGGGAGTGAAAGGTTTAAAAAATTAAAAGAGGTAGAACAAGTTTCCCCACTCACTGAATCTGGACTGGTTTTTGACTTGACATATCCAACAGAATGTGAAAGAATTAAATGCTTTTGCTTTTAATTCCCTTGGAATCCCCATCTAGCCTCCTGGGGGAGGAGAGGCCAGTGGAGAAGAGCTGCTCCTGCTGAGTCCCCTGAGCCCACTCAGCTGACACCTGCTCCAACCATGAGTGAGACCATCTTAGAGCATCCAGTCCTAGTTCAGAGACCAGACACCTGGAGCAGCAAACTCCAGGAGATACCAGCAGAGGATCCCAGCCCAAAGCGCTGACCACAAGCTCATGACCTAATAAAATGAGTATGATTATAGGACATTCCATTTGGGTGTGATTCGTCACATGGCAATAAATCAGTAATACACCAAGGGTAGTCTGGGAGCTGGCACTGAGAAAAGAGGCACAGTGTGGGGGGAGGAGGAAATAACCTGTATCAGGCTTACTTGTGGAAGCATTTTGCTGGGCATGACTGATGTTCCCAAAGTTCAAGCTTTGGCTTCTGCTTCACAATGCTGAAAATGTTGAGGAGAAACCAGACATGTGTCCATGAAAAGTACTAAGAAGAGATTTGGGGCAAGTAAGTGCCCCAGGCAGGAGTTTCAGAGGAAAGAGAGTCCCTGACTGGAGAAACCAAGAAAGCTACTTCCGGGGGGAGTGGGAGGAGGGAGAAAGAGAGTTGGAGTGTCCTGTCAATTCCTACAAGAGCCTTTAATGCCAAAGGGATTCAAATGATCTGAAATGAGACTGCATCCCATAGCGGTCCCAAGTTCAAGCTGGGGAGTCTGAAGGAATGGAGTTGGGATCCCATCTCCACAACCAACTAGCTCTGTGATCTTTACCTTTCTGTGCCTCCATTTCCTCATCTGTGCAATGGGAGTAATGTAGTACCTCCCTTACAAGGTTGTCATGGGCATTAAAGTACAAGTACAGAACACATGCTCACTTGCACTGAGTATTACTGTGAATATTATTATTTAATAATATAATATATATATTATTATATACTGTGAATATTATTTTTACACATCCATGAACATAGTTAATGTACCAATTTGGGCAGGTTGGCAGAACTGCACATTTGTGGACAGGCCCAGACGACAAGCATCCGTGCACCCCCTTAGCAGTCATTTATGAAGCAGCTCCTGTGTGTCAATCACATTTCTACCCAGTTTGTCAAGGAGCTGCCCAGAAGGGAGGAGCACCTTTAGCCAATGACCAGGCCAGTGCGTACTCCATACTGAGGCTTCCATCCGCCACCAGCATGGGCAGGGTGGTAGACAAGGTGAGGAAATATTCCTCAGATCCTAACGTGCCAAAGAAACAAGACCAAAATGGATGAGAATAGTGCTGAACAGAAGTGGGTGATTTTTCAAAAATAAACACTTTACCTAAGAAAAATCAAAGTCTAAATGGCAGGTGGAAAAAAAACAACAGTGTAGCTTTGACCTCAGTTTTCATGGCAAGAGCTTTGAGGCAGGTGCCCCCAGGGCCAGAAATGGAGCAGGACAACCTGGCTGACAAGTCACCCTGAGGCAGCAGGACTAGCATCTGGGCATCGTCTTTCCCCCTATGCCTCCCTGGGGCCTCCAGAGAGCAGGCTTGCCTCCCACAGGGCCAAGAAAGGAAAAGAGTGAGTTAAAAGTTTTTCAGGCAAGAGAGAAAAAAAAAAGGCAATATAATGTTTATAGAAATAGGTGCTAAAAATATAAAGAAAAACAGGAATTAAAACCAAATTCAAAGCAGTGACTTTCTCTGAAGAGAAGTGAGTCAAATGTGATTGCAGGAGCACACAGATCTGGTAATGGTCTTTCTCAAGGTGGGTAATAGTAACATGACTGGGTTTTTTTTATTATTTTTTAAACATGTTATTTTTATCCTTCTGTACATACATTACACAAAAATTGGAAGTGAAAATATATAAGTAGGCAGACATACATCAAGGGTTGAAGCAGTCTGGTCCAAGTCTAGATTTGTCCATACCATATTAGTCTAAATCTTTTTTTTTTTAAGTTTTGACTGAATGGCTCACATTTTTAAATATGGAAAATGTTATGTAAAAATCCAAACTTTGGCCCGATCTTGAATGAGTGGAAGGTCTGGCAACACTGAGTCCAGTCCTGCAGGCAACCCACTGAGCAGGAGCTGCAACACCCTTTGGGCTTAGAGTGTTTGTTCAAGGTCTCCCCACACCCACTTTCTCCTCTCAGATCTGGAGCTGTGGCATTCCATTTTGTAATTCTCAATACACTTTTAATGGCTGTGTAATATAGGCGGTCTACAATAAGCAATCTAATCGTAAAACTTTACAGTTGCCTCCTTAGGAAATTGCTCAGAAGTATAATGTGTGAGTCAAAGGATATTCGTATTTAAAACTTTAATATTGTTCTCAATTTGTACCAATTTTAATTCTCCTTAGTGTGTATGAGAATGCCTACGATAGTCTCTGACTCTAGCAAATAATGAATATTTGCAATTAACCTTTCCTACTTTAATAGATGAAAACCCATAGCTCGTCTTCTCATTTATATTTATTTAACCACAAATAAGGCTAGCCCTTTTTCATGTTATTGGCATTTCTATGGTAAGTTGTCTATGTATAGCTCTGGAACTTTCCTCATCATTTTTTAGTGATTTATAAATTATCTTCATGTGTTAGATACACTAACTGATAGTCCCTATCACTTTGTCATCTATCTTTAAATATTGCTTATGGTGAGGTTTGAAGGGGGGTTGTCACATAGAGACTTTTAATATACAGTCAATGCGTTAATCTTTAGAAGGGCCAGTTTAAGAGAAATAGAAATATTGACTAGGTACTTGTTTTCTTTCAAATAGAACAAATTTACTTTGCGTTATGAAAATAAAATATTTGTTGCTTTTAGCAATTTTAGTAGTGTAGGAATATTCGAAGAAGAGAGTATGAACTCTGCCAGCTGTGGTGGTCTATGTTTTAAATTACAAAAAACATTTCTTAACAAGTTTACTGAGTGTGTTGGAGAACAAGTGTGTATTCTGATATATAACTGTCTTCTACTTAAAAGAGGAACTTTGCTAGTAAAGTTTGGTACCACTTTTAACCACCACAATGTAAATATTTTGGCTTGTTTATCACGTAACCACACAGAGGCAGCTTTCTCATCTTTCATCCTGAAATCAAGTGGCAAGTTGGTTCTTAGTGCTGGCTCAGCTCTATATGGCCTTTGGACCAAAGGCAACTCATCAATGACCAAACACACAGGCTATCCAGGAAACTCCCCCCCACTTTGGTGGGCTCTCAAGACTAACAATCAATGACTCCTTCCTTGTCTTCTCAGCACAGTGAATGGGCCATATTTAAGGATGAAGACAGGATGGATTGAGATGGAGTGGTAATAAAGGTCTAAATAGTATAAGAAGATAAAAAGCCAGCAGCCTTATTCTGCACCTTAGTGCCCACCCCTAGTTGCCTCTGGAGACTTCACTTTTTATATTTGTGCTTCTAATCTAATAACTTTACATAAAGGAACCCAATAAGCTTAAATTTAATTTGCATTTCTCTAAATTCATTTTACCAACTCTATTTCCATTTTTCTAAACCCATATTTTTGGTGGGTACATATATTTGATATAGGTGCAACCGTACAAATATTCTGTTTTGGGTTGTGCATTATTTACCTAAACAGAGCTTTTACTTCTTTGTAGCAGTCTATCTCATTAAAATACCACGTGTGACTATTTGTTTAACTAGTATTTTCTTCTCGAACATTTGGAACACCCTCAAATACCCATTCAAATTGAAATGATGCCTGAGCAAGTTGCCTTTCTGGTTGTTTCTTTGGGGTTTATTTCCTTGAGGCATAGGCCCAAGACTAAAGGTTACAGACAGCTTGGCAGCTCAAGTGAGTAGCACTTTCGGTGAAGTAGCTGTGGTCTCATCACGTGATTTCCTTTCACCAGTGTGAGTTTCATTAGCACTAACGAAGGAATAAAGAAGAATTTCTCTGGTGGGAACCACCTCGCTGTGGTCCACCACCCATGGCCAATCCTGAAAACCCAATGACATTTTGCTCAAATTTCCTCAGACCTGATGTCCACAGAAATTTCTCAAAGGTGGGCCTGACCCATTCACTCAGAAAGAAAGAGTTCCTCTGTGAGCAGCTGTCCCTTTTGCTAACCTCAACATGCTGCTCGGATCACAGGGCCCGCAGTGGACTGACTGCCTTAACCCCGAAGCAGCTAGTAGGCACGGCCCAGAAAGTGCCAGCCCCATTCTCACAGACATCGTGCTGCCCTCTCTGATGCATGCCCTCCTCATCTGGGCCATCCCTGAACAGTTTGCTGGAGCCTGGCATCTTCTGACTCTGCGTGGTCCATTTTGTGAAGCTGCCAACCCTGTCTTCTCTTCATATAACATCCAAATCCAAACACCGTGAACTCTACTTCCATCAACCAATAAATATCTTTTGAGGGTTTATGTCCACCCTGGGGCCCTATACTACTCTTAACACAGTAGCCAGAGTGATTTATGTAAATATAGGTCAGATCTTGTCTCTCTTCTGCTCAGAACCCACCCTGTCTCCTCCTAAAGGCTTCACAATGCAAAGTTCTTCCAGTGGCTGCAAGGCCTGTGCAGTCTGGCTCCCTGTTATTTATCTGACCCCTTCTACCTCCCACTCACTCTGCTCTGGACACACTGGTCTTCTTGCTCTTCTCCAACACATCAAACACACCCCCAGCTCAGGCTTTCTGCTATATCCTCTCCACCTAGAAGACACTTCCCCTAGAAAGCAATCAGCATATCTTGCTTTTTCCTTTGAGTCTGTGGCCTAATGTCAAGTCTTCCTTGAACCCAGTTCAAAACCGTGACTGCCCTCTCTTACCACTTACTATTCCCCTTTCCTGTTTTGCTTTTTCCATAGCATTCATATATATGAATATATATATGATACATACACACACACACACACCCCTATGTATTTATGGGTAGTCCCCAGCACTATATTCTAAGGTCCATGAGGGCATAGACTTTGCCTATTTTATTCACTGCCATATCCCCCATAACTTCCAAAAATGGCCAATTGCCACATGGCAGACACCAAACATGTGATTTTTTTTTTCTTTTTTTACAAATTAGTATAGGCTTTGCACAACGTTAGGCACTAAGGGGATACAAAATCCACATGAACAACCCCGATCCTCAAGAAACTCTTGGCTTAGCTGGGGAGTCTGACAATTGCTCATACCTCATCAGTCAGATTCCCAAGGCTATCACCTCAGCAAGTGCTTAGTTCCTGCTGGATACTGAGAGTCCTCCTAGGGGGAGGATGCTTTCAGGAGGAAGGTAGTTTATGGGCTGGGGTTTTTGCAGCCGAAGTACTTGGTTTCACACAAACTTCATAAGTTTGGATAAAGATTTTTAGCTTTTCTTTTTTTTTTTTTTACTCAATTGTGCTTTTTTAACGAACATTGGTTTACTCATTAAAATAGCAGAGGATAATAATTGTCAATCTTGTATTATATGTAACCCTTGAGTCAGAGAGGCCCATAGCACAAAATATCTAATCTTCTAGAGTTTCTCTTGATTCAAAACCACACCTAGCACACCCATTAGGATGACTACTATTTCAAAAACAAACAAATACAGAAAATAACAACTGTTGGAGAGGACATGGAGTAATTGGAACCCTCATGCACTATTGGTAAGAATGGAAGGTGGTGTGGCCACTATGGAAAATAGTATGGCAGTTCCTCAAAAAAATTGAAATGGGCTTACAATATGATTCAGGATTTCTGCTTCTGGGTATATGCCCAAAAGAACTGAAAGCAGGATCTCAAAGAGATTTGCACTCCTATCTGGATAGCAGTAGTTCTCACAGTAGCCAAAAGGTAAAAGCAAGTGTCCAAGTGTCCATGGACAGATGAGTGAATAAACTAAATGTGGCTTACATATACAATGGAGTATTATTTGGCCTTGAAAAGGAAGGAAACTCTGAAATATGCTATAATGTGAATAAGCCTTGAGGACACAAGGCTAAGTGAAATATGCCAGTCACAGAAAGACAAATACTGTATGATTCCACTTATATGACATACCTAGAGTAGTCAAACCCACAGAAACTGAAAGTAGAATAGTGGCTGTCATGCCTGGCATGGGGTGCAGGGTGGCAGTAGATGGGGGAACAGAGAGTCAATGGATAGAGTTTCGATTTTGCAAGATATAAAAGTTTTGAAGATTGATTGCACAACAATGTGAATATGATCAACACTCCTGAACTGTATGCTTAAAAAAGACAGTAAATCTTACATTATTTTCATTTTACCACAATCAATTTTTTTCATAAAAAAATAGCTAGAACATAAGAGCAATCTCTCCTTTGGATGTTTGAATACACAAGTACCAATTTCTTCTTGTGCAAGCACGTTGGTCTCAATACAGCAAAAATACTTTTTTTTTTTTTTAAAGAAGGAAAAACCTTAGTTGTTTTTTTTTTTTTAATTTAAAAAAATAAAAAATAGGGGAACCTGGGTGGTGCAATTGATTAAGCATCTGCCTTAGGCTCAGGTTGTGATCCCTGGGATCAAGTGCCCCCCATCCCAACCTTCCACAATCAGGCTCCTTGCTCAGCAGGAAGGTTGCTTCTCCCTCGCCCTCTGCCCCTCCCCCCACTGATGGGCTCTCTCTTTCTCTCAAATAAATAAAATCTTTAAAATAAATAATATAAAAATAGATAAATAAAATAAAGGACAGCATCAGCAGGTTTCAGATGATCTATAATGGGAATACCACAGTAAGTTAAAGTTCCTCTATATTCTTCTCTTCTTCAGTTTCCTGAAACAACTGTCTTCTTATGGAATTAACAGTCCCTTGGTGAGGCATGAGGTATGGGACCCTTTTCATACCTAGGATTGACCATCTGGCCATGTGACTTGTCCACAGGGGGTTTCCAGTTCACAAGAGAGGGCATATCTAACTGTACCCCAAGAGACAAAACGGTGAAACAGAGAAAGGAACTGGTGGTCTGGATCTTGATGCTTAATTAAAGATTGATCGGGGAATGAGATTTGTCCACATTACAGGCAGTGGACCTGGCATGAGGAAGGAAAAGAGGCCTGACAGGTTATTACAATGACTACTCAGTGTTGGTCTCGGTGAAGACTGCAGTATTTGGGGTACACACAGGCGCCGAAGGAATGATGGAAGGAATTATGCTCTTCATTAACTGCAGGAAAAGTAATCTAAGCCCCACTTTTAAACATTTTAGCAAGTGGAGCTCAAACTACTAACCTCACAGAGTTGTTGTAAAGGTGAAACGATGAGTGAGAGGTCCTATCGTACTTACTGGCACATAAGACACATAATAATTGTTAACAACCAGCATCCTGCTGGAAATCATTAAAGATCCTTTGATCAGAGACCAAGAATTTGAATACCCTCTAAAAATGCAAAGCCAATACAGAATCTTTTTAAATCTTGACATTTTTAAGAGCAATAGGATCAGATATCCATTTTAGAGAAAAGAATACTTCAGTGACACTTTAGAAGTGGGCAGATCAAGGAGCAGTACAGCACAGGGGGCCACTCTGGAGGCTGGCGCCTTTGTTCCAGGTGACAAATGAGGCCCCTGCGAGCCCAGGGAGGAGTAGTCACACTGTAACTGGCCACAACATCCAAACTGATCGTGTCAGCAGGGATGGGAATACTCAAGTGAGCATGGGAAAGGCTTCTTTTTGTTTAATTCCCTCTGTGTCTCCCAAAAGGAAAAGAGATAGCAGTAAAATAATCAAGCTTTTCTGCCCAAGCCCTGTAAGCCAGCAGCCAAGGTTCCATGGGGCTGGGCGGGGAGAAGGGCGGGAGAGGAAAGGGCTACAGGCCTTTCGAATTAAACCTCTCAGAGCCTGAAACACGCAGGCACAGACATGAGGACTCAGGAGATTCCATCACTGAATTAGAAGATTCTCGTTGAATAGTTTACTCCCAGCTGAAAGCAGAAGCTGGTTCTGGTTAAGCAGTGATTGATTACGAGTGAAGCAGATGACTAACTGGAACTAGCTGTTTGAAAAACCTTTTATATAATCCTATTTAGAGACAAGAATTTTTCAAAACATGTTTGCTAACAGCACTCCTTACTTCAATCCCACATGGATCCATAACATATAAAAGACCTAAAAAGCTGAACAAATTATGGATGTGATGTCCTTAAGGCTGGCACAAGGGAAGTGTGAAGAAATTCTCTCTCAATGGCCTCCTCTGCTCCTTCCTAAAACCACTTTGAAAACCACTTATGTAAGGAGAAGGAAAACTTCTACTTTCGCACAGGAGGCAGCTTTTTCAGCTTGGAATTTGAGTGATGCTAACTGGGAGTACACATGCAGATTAGAATGAACTTCTAACATGCTGACTCGGTACTCATCAACCCCACCCCACCACCCCCCTTACCTCCTGTCTAGCCTTCATCCCCGAGTCAGAGAACATTTAAGTCCTCAGAGTCAGAACCAAAACAATCACAGCCAGACAGCAAAGAAGTCTAGTTACGTATGTTCTAATTATACATATCTCAAGCCTCAAAGTATACTTTTGTAAAGCCATGTCATATGCAATAGCCTGGTGAGTGTGACTTTTTAAATATCAAGAACTGATAAGTTTAGAAAAATTCTAGCAGAGACACGTGAAGAGGAAAATAAATGTAATTAATAGCCTTTCTGGAACCAGAGAAGACGCGGGCCTCTCAACTGTTTGCCTCCATTCCTACCCTTTAAGAGTAGGGAGGAAAGAATAACCAAAGTTATTGGCCCCACTAGGCCTGGGGCCTTATTTCGCATGCAGAGGCCAAGAAGACAACAAACTTTATGCAGATTTCAGTGCACTTACCCCACATCAATATGCTCTGGCAACCGTAGGGCTAAAACAGTGTAGACAGAGAGGGACTCAAGACCCAGGGGCCAAAGGCCACAGAGAAATATCTGAAAGCTCCCAAAGGAGCACAGAAAGTGGCCAAATGCGGGCCCTGTGACAGGAGCAGGGATTTCTGGCTTATCTCCCTCAATTGACCAATTCAAACTTTAAAGGACTCAGGAATTACTAATTTAACAGAATTTACCTGATGTTTTCTGCAGGTGAAGGGGCTTGAGGTGAAAACTAAGTTTACAGAAAATAAAGATGGCACATTTTTGTGCAACTGAATTTATCATTTTTGGAAATTTGTACCTAAAAAACTAAAAAAGAATATTTTTGTTATCAAAAAACCCAGTCTATGCTAGAAGTTAATTTTATTAAAGCACGTTCAGATAGATCATAAAATTTGAAAACCGAGATATACAGTGATTTTTCCATAAGGATAATAACAGAGCTACAATCTCTTGGCCAAAACCCCTGGAGGCAGATGAGTTTCTGAACTTTGTTCAGATTTTAGCCAGATAACACTATATATTATATAATAGCCCCAGAAGGGTCTAGGATAGCACAGCACAATCAAACAGAATATGAATATATACACTACGTGAAATTAAAACTACAGATAAATAAAGACAAGTCAGTTCAAGTTCTGTCTCCAAATTTCTTCAGATCAATCTAGGCTTTGCTGCCAAAAGAGTTATTTAAAAGCTTTCAGTTTTCAGAGTATCTTGGATTTTAGAAGATAAGGATTGTGAATCTGTAGAAAGTTTAATATGGTTCAGAGAAGGTTTCAAGACAAAGTGAAACTTTGAGTTGCGCCCTGAAGACGAGGTAGGATTTGAAAAGGAAGGAAGACATTTCGACAGAAGTAATGATATGACTAAAAGAGTCAGCAGCCATACCACCCTGAAGGTGCCCCCTCTCATCCGATACGAATGAAAGATCCAGAGGAAGACAGACATGTCCAGCAAGCCCAAGTAAATCAGTTTGGAAGAGTTGGGCTAAGACCTAAGTTTTGACGGGGAAGTTGGGATCAGACCAGAAAGTCAGGCAAAAATTTGAGACTTTTTGTAGAAAGCACTCAGAGGCTCCAGGTGACTTTTCATCAAGAGACAGTTGAGGGCACCTGGGCGGCTCAGTGGTTGAGCGTCTGCCTTTGGCTCAGGTCATGATCCTGGGGTCCTGGGATTGAGTCCCACATCGGGCTCCCCGCAGGGATCCTGCTTCTCCCTCTGCCTGTGTCTCTGCCTCTCTCTCTGAGTCTCTCATGAATAAATAAATAAAATCTTTAAAAATAGAGAGAGGGAGAGTTGAGATTATTGGCACCCACGATTGAGTGCTAAGAGCTGGAAGCTTCTTCATGACAAGGGCAGAAAGGGGAGGAGCAGGAGCCTAGTACCAGTTCTGCTCGTTCGACCAGCATCGGCCAAGACTGCCATTCAGGAAAAGGTACAGTGCCAAGGGGTTTGGTCATCTTCAGTCTCAGTTCAGAAAACACTCAGGACCAGGACTTCAAGATGAGATAGCAGGACGTCTCAACTGGCCGTCAACAAAAAGGCAGTTATTCTCCACAGCACAGAAAACCACTGGAGGAGAAGGGAATTCATATTTTGTTTGTTCCAGTACGGTTGCCAGAGAACCTAATCTTGGTACTGACTGTTTCACCTCTGTATTGGTTAGGAGGGGCTAGGTTATATGGGGTAGCTAGTTACCCCTCAAATCATGAAAAGGTTATTTCTTCCTCAAGTTCCATGTCCAGCACTGGTTTGTCAAATGCTCTTTTGCACACAGCATCCCAGGAACCCAGGCTGAGAGAGGTCCTGCCATTCTATACCTGCGCCATCTGGAACATGTGGCCTCCCAGTTTGCTCTAGCCCAAAAGAAACATGTGTCTCTTCTACCTATTGTCCACTGGCCAGAATTAGTCACATGTCCCCAACTTAATGGCAAAGGAGATTAGGAAATGAAAGGAAAGCGGGACACATGGTGAGCACTAGCTCTCTACATCACAACTGAATAGATTTTATAATAATTTGTTTTAAAGAAATAGTTCTCCCCTTCAGGATAACATTAAGGAATGTTTAAGAAAATACAGGTTTTAAAAAGAAAAGAAAAGAAAATACAGGTTTACTTCGCATTAGTGGTACATATATATTCTTGTTTTGATTCTGAGTCCACACATCGTGGATTATACCGAAAATTCTTTCTAGGCCAAAATTCAGCACATAAGTGGAAATAAATTCAACAAATGTCCACTCAGTGAAATTTGAAATTACCTTGTGAACTGAGTACGTATTTGGATATCTCCCACCCCAAGACTTATTGTAAAGGCAACTGATTTATTTACCAAGAAATATTTATCTGTAAACCTTTCTCCAGTCAAGAAGATTTTCAATGATTATAAAGTGGGCATATGACTTTTTTTCTTCACCTTTCCAGAAAGGAAGCAAATATAATCAGGGTAAGAGTTGAGGGATGTCTCCACCTGGATAGTAAGAACCATAGTTTGGGAAGAGTCACCTGATGACAATACGCTGAATGGGTTGAAGATTGTAGGCAAAGAAAGGAGCTAAGCAGGTAATACCAAAGTTGTGAAGTAATGACTGGGCACCATTTCACAAAAGAAATATTTCACGAAACTAACACCGCACTATACGTTAACTAAAATTTAAATAAAAACTTGAAATTAAAGAAAGAAGTATTTCATGAACAGGAAACTTCTTTCAGGCTGAAGCCAGGGGGATAATCCAGCCTTTAGTTTCTAAGCTTCATTAGGACAGAGATGACCGTGCAGAGATGATGTCTCAGGGCCACTGGTTCTTCCACGTTCCCTTCCAGTCTATTGGTGTGTTCCCTTGAGTCAGAGGAGATAAAACTGCTGTGGAGCTGACTTTGTCACGACCACAAATTCTGACTCACACTATTGGTAAACAGAGCAGAAGTAATGTCACAAGTCATGGGGCTCACTTAGCAGAAAGCCTGAAATAGCAAATCCCGGGACTTAAATTAGAAGAATCCTTGTAATGTCAAGCATATGAAATAGCATTTAGCCACCATTTAAAAAAAAAAAAAAGGAACATGGTGGTATTTTCAAAAATATAAACTATGTGGCCTTTTTTGTTCATATCTCACTTAAAGAGGAAATTTTTAACTTGGGGAAAAAAGCCATCTTGTTAGCTACTGAGCCTCATGACAGTCTGGGTTTTTGGCAGAGGCATCCTCAGTTGTAAAGATTTGGGTCAAAAACAATGGTTTTAAGCATTTAAGCTTTTATTTACTGTCCCTGTGGCCTGAAATAGCTGTTTGTTGTTTTTTGAGACTGCCTATTTATAGTCTAATTTGTTTCTGTTTGAATTCGTTTCGAAGTCAACAGGCTCTAGGATTTGCACTTTGAAAGGAATTCTGTAAAGGCAGCAGATTCTTTATTTTTTCCTTCTTTAAGACTCCCCCATTAAAAGTGTATATTCGACCCAGTAATTATCAGATATAGGGGAAAAGTAACAAGTAAACTCAACACAGTAAAATTCTAATTCAGTATAATCCATTGATGGAGCTTTGTTCCCCTGCCACTCTCCTAGGCCACAGACACCCAAAGGAAACTAGAGGAAAGCCACTGGCCCCCTCCCTGCCCTAATTTCCTCCCCTAACCTCTTCTCCACAGACACTAACACGTATGCACTAATTCATTCTTTTGGAAATAGCAGCTCAATCAGAAACATGCAAGCTTTTTTAAAAAAATGTTCTTTAAGCTTACTGCTAATTCACCTATGCCTTCCTTGATCTGTTTTTTATTTTGAAAGAATGGGAAGGGAAAGGACTTCACGAATTTTTAAGGGAATATAAAGGAAGGGAGAAGAAGTGTGTGGGAAATATCAGAAAGGGAGACAGAACATGAAAGACTCCTCACTCTGGGAAACAAACTAGGGGTGGTGGAAGGGGAGGAGGGCGGGGGGTGGGGGTGAATGGGTGACGGGCACTGAGGGGGGCACTTGACGGGATGAGCACTGGGTGTTATTCTGTATGTTGGCAAATTGAACACCAATAAAAAATAGTTATTATAAAAAAAAAAAAGGAAATGCAGGGAGGGAGCTGTGCCGGACAAGTGTAGAAAAGCAACTTACAGTTCTCATTTTCAAAAAAGGAATGAAGTGAGAAGCCACAAACTTTAGATAAATAGTGAAAATATTATCAAAGACATAAATAAACACAAAGTCTGTAAACTTATGGAGGGAAGACGACGGATTACCAGAAGGCATCATGTGATCCACTATGAACAGGACATCGAGACCATGCATTTCCATTTTTGAAAATTCAACTAGTGAAAGAGCTAAAGAACTCCACAAATATTGTGCATCTAGATTTCATAAGGCATTCTGTCTCTCAAAATCTCCATGAATACTGAGGCCGAAGTGTGGGCTGGATGCCATACAGCTGAACGAGTTAGCTTAGAGCTGCCCGGCTGACACCCCCAGGTGCAGGAGCCATGCCCATTTGGAATGGGGACCATGATCTCACGGATATCAAATCTGCACAACTTGAAATTATAAGGCTAGTTGATAATTAGCTCCAAAAAAAATCTCAGCAATATGAAAAAATGAGCCATATCTTGAAATGTATTTATACCAGAAGAAATAAAACCTTGCTTTAGTATTTCTTTCACAAAAATTGTGGCACCTTTAACTTTTCACCTCTCCCCCCATCATATTTGTCTCTTACATCTTCCCAATGTGTTATTTACCCTTTAATTTCCTTCCTGATTGGTTATATCTTAAACTTATGTATATCGTGAATTCTTTTTTTTTTTCCTAAAGATTTTATTTATTTATTCATGAGAGACACAGAGAGAGGCAGAGACACAGGCAGAGGGAGAAGCAGGCTCCATGCAGGGCACCCGACATGGGACTCGATCCCGGGACTCCAGGATCACACCTTGGGCCAAAGAGAGACACTAAACTGCTGGGCCACTCAGGCGTCCCAAGTATATAGTGAATTCTAAATAATTTTCCTTTGCAACTTTTTCAGTGCTTTTATATTTAGAAAGACTTTTGTCAGCTAAAATACAGGTAGAAATTTACTGATACTTTCACTATCTTTTTATAGTTTTAAATTTTTACTTAATTTTTTAAGATATTTCTTATTTATTCTTGTATATAGTGCATGGTTAGGCTTCAGATACATTTTGTTTTAAATAACCAAGTCTCTCATTTATTCACCTATTCCCTACCCTTTAATTCGTCATGCTTTCTTTATCATCTATTTTGTTCTTGTTTTTCCTACGGTCTTTTTATTGTCTTGCTAAAATATTTTTTTAAGACTTTATTTATTTGATAGAGAGAGAGAGAATGAGTGGTGGAGACAGGCAGAGGGAGAGGGAGAAGCAGGGTCTCCGCTGAGCAGGGAGCCTGATGTGGGGCTTGATCCCAGGACCCTTGAGACCATGACCCAAGTTGGAAGCAGACGCACTAAAAGTATTTTAAAGATTTAATTTCAAAACAGGAGAAAGAGGGATGGCCTGAGGTGAGTAGTAGGAGGGAAAGTGTGACAAAAATTTACTGTCCAGTTCTACCAAATTCTAACCTCTGTGTTAAGATCAGCAAAGAAGTCCTTCCTTTCCAACTGGGGGGCCCAGCAGAATGGCTCCCACTAAGAAAGGTGGTGAGAAGAAGGGCCAGTCTGCCACCAGTGAGGTAGTGACCAGGGAACACACCATCCACATTCACCAGCTCATCCATGGAGTGGGTTCCAAGAAGCATGCCCCTTGGGCACTCAAGGAGATCATGGAAGTTGACCATGATGGAGATGGTAATTCCAGACGTGCATACTGACACCAGGCCTTACAAAGCTGTCGGGGCTGAAGGACTAAAGAATGTCCCATACCTATCTGTGTGTGGCTGCCCAGAAAACACAATGAGGGCAAAGATTCACCAAACAAACTATTCATTGGTCACTTGTGACCACTTTCAAAAATCTACAGTTCATATAGATGAGAACGAACCACTGTTTGTCAAATAAAGGTTTATAAAACCACTGAAAAGAAAAAAAAAAAAATCAGCAAAGGAAACTATCCTCCCTTTTCTGCACTTCCCCTAATCGTCCTTGGGCATGAAAACCTTACTTCTAAAGCAAGTGGAGAACAGAGAGGCAGCTATCACCACGTGGCTGGAGGGATGTCCAGGGGCCAGCAGGAGCTCCTAGTCCTGCCGAGGTGTTATTCTATTTTCAGAACACACCCCTAGAGTACTCATAGGGCTACCACTGTCATCAGCGTTGCTCATAGCTGACTTAAAGCCTGGTCCTGTCACCTCCTGGCTGTGTTTTTTGGGTGTGGCTCTAAATATCTATTTCCTCACCATAAAATGAGACAATACAATACCCGTATCCCTGGACTTCTCTGAAAATTAGATGAAATAATGAACAGATGGCATTTGACTGTGCTGAAAGCACATTAGGCATTCAAGAAAAGATAGCTCCCCGCCCCTCTTCTGACTGCCTCTTTCCAGAGACAGCCCAGTGAACATGAGCAGCCACCGTTCAGGACCTTCAGCAGGTGACTAGAACAAAACAGGACTCTTGCTATAGGCATGGTGGCCTCACACGTTATCCAGTCACCTTCCCCACTGATTTTTGCCCAAAGTTAGTGTCTGTAGAAACTACTGACAATTTTCAAGAAAACAATTACTGACCCAAGACCTTCTTTCCACATAATCTTTTTCATTGATTCCTTTCCATCCATTCTTTCTCTTGAGGCCAAGCAGATGATTGGTTCAAGTGATTATAGAACACCCCACCCCACCCCCCGCCAGAGAAGGGGCAGTGGATGGTCAGAGTATATTTAGATTACAGAGCTACTGTAGTGGAGTCATCTGAACCACCTCTCATCCCCTTCCTGCTCCTAAGGATTGGGGTGAACCTAAGAACTAAAGGGAAATGACTGGAAGCAGACATCACTTATTATCAGCCGGTGTGAGATCACAGTGTAATGTAACTCAGGGCCACAGAATCAGTGAACACTGTGTTAACAGTATTAACCAGACTTAGTTGTTCAAAGGAATATAATGAATATGAAGTCAATGTTAAGCACTGACAATCAGTAATGCCTGAGGCTGCAAAATTTGCAATTCACAAGAAAGGACAGACTAGAAACCTGATTATTATTGTAAGGCCCTAGGGAAAAAATGTGTAGGTGGATCAAAATTACCAACAAGGAAGAGATCAAAGAAAAAGAAATGTTGGGGGACGCCTGGGTGGCTCAGTGGTTGAGCATCTGCCTTCCACTCACAGCGTGATCCCAGGGTCCTGGAATCGAGTCCTGTATGGGGCTCTTTGCGGGGAGCCTGTTTCTCCCTCTGCCTGTGTCTCTGCCTCTCTCTCTCTGTATCTCTCATGAATAAATAAATAAAATCTTTAAAATTAAAAAAAGGAAGAAAAGAAAAGAAAAAGAAATGTTGGAAATAAAAAAAAGGGACTGGCATTAAGAAAGGGGTTGTCCCTGTGGGACAGTCCTTGTCCCCAAACCTAAGCAGAGAGCCTTTGTCCTTGTGGAAGGAAAATACCAAGGGAGCTCTGGAGCTGTTTCATGGGCAAGGCACCCAACTTCCACCACCACCCCCCCACCCACAGACTTATAGAACTTTAAGAAAACTACCTAAACTCTCCAGTAAAAAAAAAAACCACTTGAGGTTCAGTGTGGTTTCAGCTGAGGGAAAGTGAGTCACTAACTCCCTCCTCATGACCGTGAGAGGGTATCACTAGCCCCACCCTGTGGACTGCTGAGTGGGAAGGAAAACCCACCTGCAGATGATGTCCTGGCTGAAGACACACTAAGACAACCCCTGCTGAATAGTCAAGGAACAAAGCTGCCGCCCTGCCAAGAGTTGCTCAGGCATTTTGGTAATGGCCATTCCCTAGGGAGACCACCATTCTCCCTCTCCCCTCCCTCAGAGCTAGAATGTTCTTTTCCCCATCCTTACATATCTGGAAGTGCCAGCTCTCTCTGTCTGGTCCAGGCTTACCTACCACTCTCGGTTTAGACCTTGTCTCAGAAACTTCTCCTCACCCTTCTCCTCACCCTGGGGTCCAGCACCTACTTCCTGACTCAAGGCCCTGAAGCAGGGTCCACCACCCCCCACCATCTTCATCAGCATCTCCTGCCCCCTCATCCCCCTAGCTCTGACATTCCATTTCTTATTTGTCCTTATCTGGCCACAATATTTGGGCTCTTCTAGACAGCTGTTGCCTAGTTCTAATAGAATAATTCACCCTACACTGGTTTTTTTTTTTTCCTCCACAAATTAAGCGGCCAACTGATTTAAATATAAGCTCCATGATGTTTTGGTCTGTTATGCTCACTACTATACCTTGAGCATCTGGAATAGTGCCTGGCAGCTAGTAAGCTGTTAGTAAATGTTTGTTGGGTTCCTTAATGAATCTCACTACAAAGTAACCCTTTCTTTCCACAACTTCTCCTCTACTATGAGCAGCCATCCTTCAGCCAGAAGGTTTCCATCTCCCTGCACAGCAAACCCAGAGCCACCTCAAGAACTTGAAGGTCTTATTTACATTTTAAAGAGAACGCTCAGAAGAGTTGTTTTGTTTTCTTACACATTTTTAAATACTTACAACCCCATATTTACATACCCTACAATCTTATATCATCAACTCTTTTAATCTTTTGAGCATTTCTCTTAGTTTCCAAATCAGGATCGAGTCCCACGTTGGGCTCCCTGCATGGGGCCTGCTTCTCCCTCTGCCTGTGTCTCTGCCTCTCTCTCTCTCTCTCTCTCTCTCTCTCTGTATCTTTCATGAATAAATAAATAAATAAAATCTCTAAAAAAAAAATCTGGTGTATAGCAGGTGTTTGATAAATCATAGCTACTAATTTTAATATTTATATTATTACTCAAGAGGTTATTTACATCCTAAAGCACTGTGCCTGCATTTAAGGTAAGAAGCCACAAGATGAAGTTGATGTCTTTATGGGCCGAGTAATAAAAATCAGCTTATCTCATTTTTTTGTTTGTTTTACCAAACAAAAGAATGTTTTCGCTCAGTCTCCCTGTCAGGCCTCTTGGTTTTCATTCTATTAACCATACTTCAGGTATAGTTTACCTAAAATGGAAATAACTATGTTTTTCTTATTTGGTACAATAAAGCTGAGCACTATTTTTAAATCTGTGGGTAATTAATATACAGAACACACATTTAAAGCTAACGATCTAAAAAGAAAATAAATACCATAGGGCGACACTTTGGTAGCTTTTTTATTAATACTTAACTGATAGTGTCTATTTCAACACCAAATCTTGATAACTCTCTCAATTTCCATTAATTTAGGTTCCTTCCTTAAAATCATAAACAAATCAAGGATGTAGTCCTCTTAGTATCTTTTTTTATGGCGCTTCCTCCCATCAGCATCTAGTTTCCCTCCTCTAGTTAAGAGAGTAGCCTTTAGTTGCCCTTTCTCCCCTCTCTGTTCTACAGTCTCAGAAGCATGACACCCCACATCCTTGCACTAGGCACAAATGACCAAGGTCGTAGGTGCTACTGAGGATCCCTGCAAAAGTGTTGCCTCTGCCACTAACTAGTAGAGCTATGCAGCCCCAAGTCAGTTGTGTCACCTATGGGATTTTCAGTGCCATACTCTCTAGAACTACATGGGCTCCAGAATCTATGGAAGCTCTGAGAATCTATGACTTCATCATTTCTTGCCATGCCAAGTGTCATATATAAATGAAGGTAAAGGGGATCCCTGGGTGGCACAGCGGTTTAGCGCCTGCCTTCGGCCCAGGGCGTGATCCTGGAGACCCGATCAGGATCAAGTCCCACATCGGGCTCCCTGCATGGAGCCTGCTTTTCCCTCTGCCTGTGTCTCTGCCTCTCTCTCTCTCTCTCTCTCTCTCTCTGTCTCTCATGAATAAATAAAATCTTTTGAAAAATAAATGAAGGTAAAAATAGTCAACTCTAAAGTTAACAACAAATAATAATATGGGAAAGTAAATTCAGTAAAACTAGGCCTCCAATAGAAACGATCAAAATGATATATTTGATCTCTCAAAAACTCTATTTCTTGAACTCAGTGAGTAAACAAACCAATGTATTAGGAGTCCCTAATAAGTGTCTTTTCCTCAATTTTTGATTTGTGTGTGTCTGTGTCCCTCTTAGATTATAAATTCCTCCAGGAATGAAAATGGGCCTTTTTCTAGCTCAACGTCTTTCACAAAATAATCCAACAGGAATCACTTGATGGCTGATAGCTGACTTACTGATTAACAAACTCCGCCTTTTGCTGACAAAGTTATATGGATTCTATTTGACAGTATTGTAAAAAATGTATATGTGAAATGCATGGACCAGTTGACCTTTATTTGGTATATGCAGGGAGAGGCTCCATGGTTTACTCTTTTACAGGGAAAGCTATCGAATAACCTTATCTTGCTCCAGCACATATGCCAAATCATGTTTACCTGTGATTTCCACAATCTTTTTCTACTTACATATTCTTTTCATGGTTCCACATTTTAAGAAATAGTATTTGGTGACATAAAGCAGACTTTACGACCTAATAAATTTTAAATGCTCATATTTTATAATCCATTCAAACCAGCAATCTAAATTTCTTTTAAATAGAAAAAGTTACTAATTCACAACCCTTGTTAAACTCCTGCATCTAATCTCCCCATTCTTGTTCCTAGGCTGCATAGCACTGCTGGAAATTTTTATGAGGCCATGCTTGAAAGCATCCTGGCATAAAAGAATAAAGGACAAATATAAAGAGGGACGCAGCCTGCAATTCAAACATCGATAGATAATATATGTGCTTAAAGGTAAACCCAGGGTAAAAATTAACAACTGTTCAAAAATTCATTTTCCTTACCTTATTATTTCTGGCTTTTGGTTGCTATAATTAAAAGGACTAGTTTCCCATGAACATCAAAGACGGCAGACTGATGCCATAAAGTGGTTAAGAAAACCTTACTTTCAGTTTGACTATTGCCAATACTGCACCGATACTTTAATGGGAGAAACAGAGACAAAGCTTGAGAGTTCTAGACTCATCTATGTTAATCATATCTTGAGATTTGAGTTTCTTATCATCATCATGTCCCTTGCTTATGGTCTTCTCCTTTCCCAGATTCAACACTGACTTACTTTGTCATTCTGGCCAACTCATTCAGCCTGTATGGCAGATTCTGTTAAAATTGTTCTGGACTCCTCAAGCTCACAGGAAGGCATTGAAAATTTGGGACACTGAAGACTGACGACTATGGAATGAAGAGGGAATCTAATGGTGATGTAAGGTGCTGTAAAGACAGAAATTGGAGATGGAGATAGGCTCCCAGAGCCAGCCAGCTTTGTAAACCAACGCTCAGTGTTGTACCCTGGGGAATCCAATGGATTGTGAACTAGCTCACATGCATCCTAAGTCTTCATTTGGATTGTTCCTTCCCTGACTTTGACCTGACAGCAAGTCACAAGTCTCCAGCAGTATCTTCTCCTGTCATTCCTCAGAATTACCATAATTTAGGAAGCAACACGCTCTCACTTCCTCTCAGCCACTCACATAGCGTCATTCTAACATGGTTCTCAGCAGTGCCTGGCCTTTTGAAACACCCTTCCCTGACTCCCAGCTCCCTCCTTATTGCTGTTTGATAGCAAACCTGTGAATCCTTCAACATTGCTCTTGATGGTCTAGCCTGTGGCTTCTATCTTCTCCTGATTCATTCATAGCAATGTCTTGCTAATCTCAGTATCCATATGGATGGCCCTTGCCAACTCCACCCTACACATTCTTACACTATCTCTGCACCTCCACTGAAGTACCCACACTTTCCCTGGGTCTGTTATTCTGCAGAACTTCTCCCTCACAAGATTCTTAAATCTCAATTTCCCTTCTTCACCCACAACCTTTCCTTCCTCTCCTTTCACATCTACCAGGATAGCTGCTCAGTCACCCTCTTCCCACTTTCAGCATGTTCATTCCTCTATTTCCTCCCTTACTTGCCTCTTTATTCACTGCTGGTTCTCATAATGAACAATTTTAATATTATTCCCATCAATACTCCAGAATCCCTTGTGCCTTCCTTCCTCAATGGCACTTGCCTTGGCAAGCTCTGGCTCTGAGCAGATTCTCTCATTCCCCCTCTCTGCTCATATATCAGGCTGCTGAATATTACTTGAAGAAAATCTTGAACTTAGTTTTCACTCTGAAACCATGCTGTCTGGCCTCAGTGGAACCCTCACTGATGTTCACGATTTTGGAGTTAATTTCTGAATGAGACTCTATCACTTTTGCCATATCAAATTGTTATCACTATCTTCAAAGTCTACTCTCCTCTTCATATTCTATTTTCTTAATAGTGCTCTATATGATGTGAATTTAATACCATGTCCTTCTGTGAGCTTCAGATTTTCAACATATATAGTCCATTCTCTCCTTCTGTGCTCTTTTTTCAGAGATGGGCATTCCTGCTAGCTATGTGTCTATTCCTTCCCCACCCCTCCAAGACCGTATTCATATCCATCATCATGCCCATCTCTTCCTTTCTGGCATTCTTCCTCAACCTACGATTACATACAGGTCTCCCACACTCATGCAAGGCTCCCCCAGAATCCTACCTCCATGATGTACCACCCTTCCTGTATCACTTTACAACCACCCAACTTCTTGGAAAATTATTTATGTTTCATGCCTCCACTTCAACTTTCATTTATTCTTCACTTATGTGTATCTGGCCAACATGGTCAGCCTCTTCAAGGTCATCAATGACCAACTAGTCATATAATCATTTTTTAAGAATTAAGAATTAAGAATCAAATTCTCAAAAACATTGAAGGATATGGGAAAATTCCCATAATATAATGTTAAATTTTTTAGAGTAATGAAATTACAGCATCATCCCAACTTATATTATTTAAAGTGTTGATGTTAATGTGTGTGTGTTCAGAAAGTGAATGGGAAAAAAACCCCACCAATATGTTAAGTTATCAGATTAAGGGTGACAGGTAAAGAAATAAAATTATGAATATTTTTATACATCTTTATACTTTTCCAAATATTCTTTAATGAGTGTGCTTTCAAAATCAGAGGGGTAAAAAGGATCTAAATATGTTTTCATTTCTCTTCCTTAGTCTCCCTGATGTATTTGACCCTATTGATTGCTAGTCTCCAAAACTCTTCCCAGGATTGGCCCAATAGATGTGCAATCTGTGCAACCACCTGAGATCTTACACTTAGAAAGATTTGGCTCAGCTTACGGTTCTTCTATCTTCACTTTGAAATTCTTAACAATTTGGGATGCCTGGGTGGCTCAGTGGTTGAGCGTCTGCCTTTAGCTCAGGGCATGATCTTGGAGTTCTGGGATGGAGTCCTGCATCAGGCTCCCAGTAGGGAGCCTCCTTCTCCCTCTGTGTCTCCCTCTCTCTCTGTGTCTCTCATGAAAAAATAAATAAAATCTTTAAAAAGAGAAAGAAAAAGAAAGAAAGAGAAAGAAGAAAGAAAAAGAAAGAAAGAAAGAAAGAAAGAAAGAAAGAAAGAAAGAAAGAAAGAAGAAGAAAAAGAAAAAGGAAGGAAGGAAGGAAGGAAGGAAGGAAGGAAGGAAGGAAGGAAGGAAGGAAGGAAGAAAGATTCTTCACAATTTGTTAACAGGGTCTCATATTCATTTTGCACTGAGCCCTGCAAAATATGTCACTAGTCTTGACTCTTTCCTTAATTTCTGACACTGTACTTTCTTTTTTCTACATCTCTAATCCTCTTTTCTATATCATCATTCCACTCACTGAGTTCAGTTCATCACAATAGTTAACATCACCCACATCACCTCTCTCCAATGATATTCTCACCAATGTCTTCAGCTTTCATTTCACCAAAAGTCACCCAAATGTTATCTGAATCCTGAACTTCAAATTCACATTTCTGACCATAATCTAACTATTTCCATAAGAGTGTTAGGTAAGCACTTTACATTTAACATGCCCAAAAAGGAACTCAGCCTTTAATGTATTCTAATCTTCTATAACCACCTCAATTTGGAGACTTCTGTTGCTGCATGTGGCTATAGTTCACTTACGTTCATTGCTCTATAATATTCCATTATATGAACACACTTCCATTTATTCCTCCCTTTTACTTGAGATGAGAATTTGGGTTGTTTTGGGAGTTTTGTTACTCATTAGATCAATTTTACTTGGCAATATACAGTATTTTCAAAGTGGTTGCATTACTTTACATACATTCCCACCCACAGGATACAAAAGTTCTTATGGCCTATATCCTCACTCACACTTGAGATTATCAGATTAAAATTTGCCAACATCATGGTATTTTGTTATGATTTTGATTTTCATTTCCCTGATTATTAATGGGAATGAGCATCTTTCATGTGTTAGTTATATATGAAATGTATCCTATTCTTACACAGGTTTTCTAAACAGAAAATATCTTTTTTAATTAAAATCTATAGCACAGCCAGCTGTTGTCAGTATAAGCAAAGTTTTCAGTCAACCCTGATAACACTAAAGATTTATAGTCCTATCTCACTTAGATTTGACCAGTTTCAAACAATTGTACTTTGGAATTCGATTAAGTAATATATTTCAAGACAATAATGTTCTGTAAAACTAGTTCTGTATGGAATCAGCTGTGGCTGTTAAGCCTTTCCACGCAACTAGCATGAAATTACTCAGAGCCAATGTTCAAAGAAAGATTAACTTCAGGGGCAGGCACAATGTGGAAGAAAGAATTCTCATTACATACAACAGTACCCAGCTCCTAATCCAGCAAGAATAAGAACTAAAAAGAAGACACAGACGTATATTGTTTGGTGAAGAGTCTTCTACACTCACTAAAGACCATGTGAAAATCATGGGGTATAGAAGTGCCCTGCCAACCCCAGGCCAACCCAACCTCACCTCTCCTAGGCACTTCCCCCATTACTTTCTGGAGTTCCCCAGGCATGTACTTCTCATAAGTCACTGCTTCCTGTCTATCATTACCTAAATCGTTTGCATCAGAGAAGAAAGACTAAGTATCTTGAGGCAAGGAATCCCCAAAATTGAGTTGAGCTTAATTAACTTACAAAGTATACTTGGCCATGAATTTCAGATTCCTGAAGGAGAGAAATGAAATGATTATTTCAGTTCAATCTGACAAATACTTGTTAAGCAGATTCTATGTCCAAAAAAATATGATAGAACCCTAGCCACTTAGTAAGCAAGCTTATATACCAAGAACAAGAAAGGATTTCACACCTCTTACTCTAAAATAGGAAGACCACTGCCAAGCCACACCCTGATTGTATCATACCTTTGTGCAGTATATTTTAGTGCTTTATTTAATAAATCTGTTCCTCATTTTCTTACCCAGTATCTCCTGTGAAAAAATTAAATGACATTTCTTTCCAAAGATCCTTGGTATTTCACAATCCTTGCTCTAACACTGCCTCCGCTAAACTAAATAATAATAATGATAGCAGAATTGATTGGGTTCTTACTGCATGCCAGGAGTTACAGTATTATATGCAAAGCATCTCATTTAGCTTTCAAAACCATACTGCCTGAAGTATATACTCTTTTATTTATTTATTTATTTGGCTGCTGCTGTTGTTGTTTTAGGTATAATTCCCATATAACAAAGAACAAATGCTTAAGTATAAAATTTGATAAATGTTAATGATGTAAATGAATAAAGGATGTAAGGAAATCATCACCATAATCAAGATAACAAACATAACCATAACCCCCAGAAGTTTCTTCATAACCTTTTACAATGCTTCCCATTCTCTCCTCCCTGTTCTCTCCCTCCTCACCATCTCAAGCAAATACTAATCTGTCCCTGTAGATGAGTTTCCATTTTCTAGAATTTTACAAAATGGAATCCTACAGTATGTACTCTCTTTTTGTGGCTTCTTTATTCAGCATAATTATTCTGAGATTCATGTTGTTGTCATCATCAATCATTATTCTTTTTTATTACTTTGTTCTAGGTTCCATTGCCTGGATATACCGTGATTTCTTTATCCATTCACCTGTCACTCTTGCCTTGTTTCTAGGTTTTGGCTATTACACATAAAGCTGCTTCAACCTCCATATACAAGTTTTCGGATGAGCATATGCTTTCATTTCTCTTGCATAAATATCTAGGAGTGGAAGGACTAGGTTACATTTGCAGATGTACGTTTAACGTTTTAAGAATCTGCCATTCCTATTGCTGCTGTAACAAATTACCAAAACTTGAGTGGCTTAAAATAACACAACTTTATCTCTTACAGTTCTAGAGGTCAAAAGTAAGTCTAAAATCAAGGTGTTGGCCAGGCTATGTTTCTTCTGGAAGGATCAGGGGAAAATCCATTTGTTTTCCTTTTCTACCCACTAGTCGGCCTGCATTCCATAGCTCACGGCCTCTTTCTCAGAACACTCTAATTTCCTGCTTCTGTGATTACACCTCCTGCTACGGACCAATCTGCCTGCCTCCCTCTCATAAGGACCTTTGTGATTATACTGTACCCATCTGGATAATCTAAAATAATCTCCTGGATCTCCAAGAACTTTCACTTAATCACATCTACAAAGCCCCTTAACCGTGAAAAGAAACATTCACAGGTTCCCAGGATTAAGATACGAACATCTTTGAGGGGCCATTATTCGATGTCTTCCATAGAGGTTACATTGGGAAGCCTGGGTGGCTCAGTGGTTGAGCAACTGCCTTTGGCTCAGAGTGTGATCCCAGAGTCCTGGGATCGAGTCCCACATCAGGCTCCCCACAGGAAGCCTGCTTCTCCCTCTGCCTAGGCCTCTGCCTCTCTCTCTCTGTGTGTCTCTCGTGAATAAATACATTCAAATCTTTAAAAAAAAATACCCAAAGAGGTTATATCATGTTACATTCTCATTAGGAGTATGATTTCTAGTTCCTCCACACCCTTACCAACACTGGGTATGGTCAGTCGTTTAACATTAGCCATTTGAATATTTGAAATATTGTCATTTTAATTAGCACTTCTTGAATAAAAAATATGTTGAACATCTTTTCATATAGTTATTTCTATCTGTAAATCTTAGGTAAAATGCCTGTTGAATTTTTTTTCTCATTTTTATTGGAGTTTATGGGTTTTTACTGTTGGATTTTGAGAGTTCTTTACATATTCTGAATATCACTGTTATCAGATTGATTTGTAAATATTGCATGCCAATCTGGGGCTTTTGATTTGTTCTTTTAACAGCGTTTTTCAAAAAACAAAAATTTTTAATTTTAAGTCCAATTTATGAATTTTTTCTTTTACAGATTGAACTTCTGATGCTATACAAAAACTAAAAAACTTCTGCCTAACCTAAGGTCAAAAAGATTTTCTCTTATGTTTTCTTCTAGACATTCTATACTTTTAACCCTTTTAGGTCTGTGGTCCATTTTGAATCAAGCTTTGCTTATGGTGTATATTGAAGCCCTTTATATTGCATATAAATATCCACTTGTTTCAGCACCATTGGGTGAAAAGCCCATCCTTTCTCCATTGAATTGTTTTGCATCTCTAGTTGTCCAGGCATGTGTGGGTCTATTTTTGGATTCTCTGATCTATTACATTCATCTATTTGTCTATCTTTTTTTTTTTTTTTGTCTATCTTTATACCATTAGCACACTGTCTTGATTAGTATAACTTATAAGACTTGAAATCAGATCATGTTTGTTCTCCAAAATTGTTCTTTTCTGAGTTGTTGGTTATTTTAGGTCTTATTCCTTTTTATTTTGAATTTTATGATCATCTTGCAATTTATATATAGAAGCCTATGGGAATTTTTATTGGGATTGTATTAAATCTTTAGATAATTCTGAAGAGAACTGACATCATAGCAACCTTGATTCTCCCGACCTATGAACATTATATATCCCTCCATTACTCAGTTGTTATCAACAGTGTTTTGTAGATTTTAGTATGTAGGACTTGCTTATATTTTGTCAAATATAACTCTAAGAATTTTCATATTTTTGATGCTATTTTTAATATTATCTTTTTCAATTTCTGAGTGTTCATTGCTAGTATATACTAATACAATTGATTTTTTGTATTGATGTTGTATAAGTCATTAGATCAAGTAGCTTTTTAGATTCCATTGGATTCTCTGCATAAAGATCATGTTGTCTATGAATAAAGACCATTTTATTCTTTTCCAAACTGAATGCCTTTTTCTTTGATTAGTGCTATAAAATTCCTTATAATTACTAATTTAGTAGCATCCTACAGATTTTCATGTTGTGTTTTCATTTTCATTCAGTTCACAGTACTTTATGATTTCTCTTTTGATTTCTTCTTTGATCCATGAGTAATTCAGAAATGTGCTTTTTGGTTTCCAAATATCTGATGACCTTCCAGAGATCCTTCTGTTATTGATTTAATCCCCCCATGGCAGAGAACATATTTTGTATGACTTCTGTCCTTTTAAAATTATTGAGACTTGTTTTATGGCCCAGAATATGATCTTTGTAAATGTTCTATACACACATGAAAACAAATGTCAGCACTTGAAAATAAACTACCATTGTTAAGTGAATTGTATAAGTGTCAATTAGGTAAGGCTGATTGATTGTTTTATTTGAGTCATTTATCTTAACTGGCTTACTGTTTACTTGTTCTATCAACTATTGAGATAATCATATTGAGAGAGAATTATTGAGAGAATTATATTGAAATATCTTATTGTAATTGTGGATTTGTCTATTTCTTCTTGCAATTCTATAAGTTTTTGATTAACGTGTTTAGGAACTTTGCTATTCAGAACATGAACATTTAGGAATGTTATTTCCTCCTGATAAAATGACACATTTATTATGAGATCAACTTCTTAATCCCATGTAATAACCTTTGCTCTGAAATTGATTTGGTCTATTATTAATATAACCACTCCAGCTTTCTTTTGACTAATGTTAGCATAATTTATCTTTTTTCAAACTTTATTTTTAATCTTTTTATGTCTTTATATTTAAAGTGCATTCTTGCAAATAGCATATAGTTAGGTCTTCCTTTCTATCCAATGTGAATTTCTACCTTCTAATTGGGGTGTTTAGTCCATTTACAATTTATATGACTATTGATATGGTTAGATCTAAACCAATCATCTTGGTGCATTTTGCCTATTTGTCTCATATCTTTCTTATCTTTTTTATTTTCTGCCTTTCTCGCATTACTTGAATATTTTTTATGATTGCATTTTATCTCCTTTGTTGAAAGTATTAACTATAACATGTTTCAACAATGCACTTTCATTTACCCCTTCTAGCCTGTTATTTTTATCATACATTTTACTGCTACAAGTGTATATTAGTTTCCTAATTCATTTTCTGCATAACAAATTACCATAAACTTAGAAGCTTAACACAAGACCCATTCATTATCTCACAGTTCTATAAGTCAGAAGTCTGGAATAATGTGGCTGGGTTTTCTGTTTGGGCTCTCACAGACTGAAATCAAAATATTAGCCAACTGTGTTCACACCTGGAACATGGGATTTTCTTCCAAACTCTTTCTTATTACTAACAAAATCTAATTGCTGTGTTTTTAACTTTGAGGTTTCCATTTCCTGGTTGATTGTCAACAAGGAATCACTCTCAACTACTTGTGGCCACTCTCCGATCTTTGCACATGAACCCCTCTATTTCCAAAGCCAGCACCAAAATATCAAATACTCCTGTGCTTTCATCTCTCTGCTTTCCCCTTCTGCTACCAGGTAGAGAAAAAGCTCTTCTTTTTAAAGGATTTGTATGATTAGTTAGGTCTAACTGGATAATCTGTCTTAAGGTCAACTGTGTAGAACATGTGTAAGATACCGTATCAATAGTGATATCACCATATTCAATGGTGCAGGAGATTAGAAAATGGAATCTGGGGTAACCATTCTTAGAATTCTGCCTATGACAAGATGTTATAAACTTCACACTACCTTGTCTTTATCTTTTTAATATTTAATTTTCTTTAAAAATATTTAAATAAGAAAAACATCTTATACTCTACCCCTGTAGTTACCAAATCCATCGTTCTTCATTTCTTTGTGTAGATTCAGATCTCCAGCTGCTTCCTTTCTCCTGATTGAACAAGTTGCTTTAACATTTCTTGTTAGGCAGCTCTGGTTATGATGGATTCTTTAAGCTTTTGCCTATCTAAAAATCTTTATTTCACCTTGTTTCTCAATGGTATTTTACTAGGTATGTACTTCTAGATAACAATTTTTATTTTTGTACTTTAAGATGTTGAGTCATGATCTTCTTGTTGCTTTGTGTTGCTGCAGTGCATTGTCTCTGATAAAGATCTGCTATGATCATTATCTTTGCTCCTCCATACATACCATGTGTACCTTTCTTTCACTACATGTAAGATTTTTCTCTTTATCAACTTTATTTATGAATTTGTTAATGAGGTACCTCGGTGTAGTTATCTGCAAATTGCTTATGTTTGAGTTTCATTGTACTTCTTGATCTGTGTGTTCGTAATTTTCACTACATTTGGAAAACTTTCAACCATTCCTTCTTCAAATACTTTTCTGTGTTTCCCTTTCTCAGAAACTCCTATTACATCTATATTACACTGCTTGAAGTTGTCCTACAGCTCATGACTCTCCAATTATTTTTTTATTCCCTTTGACTATGTGTTTCCTTTTGAACTGCTTCTATTGCTATGTTATCAAGTTCATTAGTTTTTCTACAATGTCTAACTGCCATTAATTCCATCCAGTATATTTGTTAGCTCAGACATTGAAATTTTCATCTAGAGACGCTGATCTGGGACTTTTTTATGACTTCTGTGTCTTTACTTACCTTTTTGAACATATTAAAATACTTATAATAATTGCTTAAAGACTGTGGCACCTGGGTGCCTCAGTTGGTTAACTGTCTACCTTCAGCTCAGGTCATGATCCCAGTCCCACGTCAGGCTCCCTGCTCAGGAGGGAGTCTGCTTCTCCCTCTGTCCCTCCCCCCTGCTTGTGTGCACTCTCTCTCTCTCTCTCTCTCTCTAATGCTCTCTATATATAATAAATAAATGAAATATTTTTAAAAAATTGTTTAAATACCTATCTGCTAATTCTAACATCTGTGCCGGTTACAAAGTGGTTTTATTTTTCTTCTCATTATGAGTCATGTTTCCCGATTTTTTCATGCTGGGTAATTCTTGATGGCTTGCCAGACATGAATTTTATTTCATAGACTGCTGCATATTTTGCTATTTTTTAAATACTCTTAACCTTTCTTCTAGGATGCACTTAAGTTACTTGGGAATAGTTCAACCATTTTGGGTCTTGCTTTTAAAATTTGTGAGGCAGTTTACACATTATTGTAGGTCTAAGTATTTCCCACTATGGAAGCAAGAATCTTTGGGTGCTCTACCTATGAATTATGACATTTTCATATCTACTTAGTGGGAACATGCTATTCCTGGCCCTGCGTGAATACTGAACACATTTCCATCTACTCTTTTTAAATGATTTTTTTTCCCCAACCTTGAATAATTTCCTCAAGTGCAAGTGCTGGTCAGAACCCAGATCAATACTAGAGCAAGACCCTCTGCAGCTTTGTAGCATTCAAATATCTGAAAATAGCTTCTACTTTCATGCCAAGGAACCCAAGAATTTTCTTATTCCTGTCAAATGCCTCAGCCCTGTATTGTTGCTAAGCCATTAAGCTACTTACAGCAGTGTGTATATTAATTAAAATTAGAGTGTTCTGAGTAGGTGATGTTCTAAAAATTGCTGTAGAACTTAAGGATTTTAGTTTTTATCTCATATAGCACTTTCTGCAGGAAAATGCACCCTTTGAGTGCATCATCAATTTTCTCGAAGATGATATGCATTCAGAACTTCCTAGAGTAATAAGTATCTCCTTGCCACATTCCAGCATACTCAGGTGGTTCACATGACTTTTCTGATGGGGTTTCCCACGAGGCACAAAACAATTAGCTAGACACATTCAGGGTCCCAAGAATCTTATATTGACCAGACGAGTGACTTAGCTTCCTTTTTTGTACAGTAAATAATATTAAACCAGAAATGTAACTATCCCCTTTTTATCTTTAATAAAGGTTGTTTTATCTTAATTTCTGGTGATACTTAATCAGACGTTGGTTGAAATTAGTTTCTAAAAAAAAAAAAAAAAAAAAAAGAAATTAGTTTCTAGTTGTTTACACTGTTGAGCATTTAATGACCTATAAAGAAACACTTGAGAAATTAGCACCTAAAATAATCCAACAATCCTTTTGTAATCTTATAAAGTGAGTGATTTCAGCTTCTAATTTGCCTTTTTTACAAATATGATGTTCAGGTACTATTATTATGTGTTCTATGTAATACTAAAAGACTTGCTATCATGGTGCTTTGTTTTATTTTGGTGATGGATAGCCATAGAAATATTCTCTATGAGGCAACCTCTTGAAAAGCATTCTGTTCAATTTATCCTTTTGTTTCTTCATCTTCAGTTAAGCCTGGAATAGTCTCTTCATTCTCAAAAGAAAACTATCACCACAACAAAAAAGGTAGGGGGTACTTGTATGTCTCTGAGATGTTGCTTGTATGTCTCTCCTTCCCTTCAGCATCAAACTTTCAAATACTTATAACCTCCATTCTCTTCATTCTCTACTCAATCCTAATTCCTGGTAATCTGGCTTTTGCCCTCTATTACTTTATTATACACTACAGTCTGGTGTGAAACTAGACTGTCAGAGGCCATTATCTGATCATATAGTAACAAACCAAATGCTTTTTAACCTCTACAATTCTGTATAACATTAACACGACAGATCATCCTTTCTGGAAAGCCTCCTCCTGTGTTGGCATTTGTGGTAACACTCTTTCAGTATTCCTCTTACATCTGCAACCCAGTCTTCTCTGTCCACTTAATCAGGCTCCTTTTTCTACCCTTAGCCTAAAAATCAGGCTTACCCAAGGATAAACCTTTGGAGCTCTTGCCTGTTCTTGCTTATACTCCCAAAACATTCTCAATGAATATCATGGCTTCAACTGGGACTTCTAGAAATATGGCTCCTGACTATCTGCAGCCCTGCAGTCTCTGCTACATTTAGGCTCAGCATTTCCAATTGATAAGAGAGACATCGCCATCTAGATTTCTGTATAAAACACCTCACACTAATTATGTCAATGACTACACTTAAGACCCTTATTTCCAAATATATCCTGTTATATTCTACAGTTTAATTTATAATATAGTCAATTACCCAGTCACCCAGAATCAAGCCTCCTTATTCTCTTTGACTCTGATGTCACCCTCACAACCTGACAATCAATGGCCCAGTTTGTCTGATCATATCTGAGTCTTCTGTTTAAAACTGTCCTCCCCTCCTCATTCCCACTGCCACTACCATGCTCCCATTACTTCTACATAGACTAAAGCAATCCACTCATCCTTCAGTCTCTCCCTTTCTACAAAGCACAGTCCCATTAATGCTAGTCTAATTGGAAGTACAGCTCTGATCAAATGACTCCTCTTGTACATGCCTCTGATTACCAAAAAGTCTTAATTTCTTAGTATGTATGATATCACAGACTGTCTTTCTACCTTTATTTGCCAAGACACCAAGACCTAAACCCAATTGAAATACTCCATTCCCAAAAAATCAGTGCTTCCCTATCCCAGCTCCCCAGTTAGTTTACACCATTCCTTTTCACTGATATGTCCTGCTCCATGCCTTAATCTTACCCTTTGTTCAAAACCAAGTAAAATTCACCTTTTTAAATAAATTTTCCTGTAATGTCAAAACATGGAAGTATGTTATCAACACTTTTAAACCCACAATTTTTTATGTTTTTTTTTACATTTTACATTGTTTTGCAACTGTTTTTATATATCCTGTCTCCCTCAGTAGACTTTAAACTTCTTAACATTTAAAGTACCATTGGCATTCTTCATGATGTCTACATGGTAAATGATAAGATTAATCAATTAGTACTTTATGCTAAATAAATCTGTCAGTCAATTCACCAAATTTCAATGCTTCGTGAAGGGAAAAAAATAATGTGTAATATGGATTCTTTGTTCTCTAAAATAACTACAATGCAAAGGAGTATATAATCAATGTTATGTGGTCAAAGAGATAATAGGTGGTCTAAGGCAGTCTTACTTAGAATGAGGATAACCAGGGGATCTTCTTGAAATAGTGGTGTTTGAGATAGACTTGAAAGAATAGGTAGGATTTTGTAAACAAATACGCAGAGGAATACATTACATGTTTAATGTGAAGAAAGGCATAGAGAAGCAAGAGAGTATGAAATATTCAGAGAATAATGAGTAGAACAGTTTATCCAAAGGAGAGAGTTCATGTAGTAGATATGAAGGATACAGGTGGAAGTGCAGATTAGGGTTAGATTACATAATCTTTGCCCCACTGGTGAGTGGGGTCAGTGGCAACTGCCAGGGAACAATGAAGACTGGGCCTTGCCAACATCAAAATTATCAGGCACTCACTTGACCATGATGACTAGGGCACTTTTCCCACTTCTCTACAGAACTCTGGCAACATGCTATCACATAATAGTTAGTTCTAGATTTTCTTTGTTTCCAGTTTATTCATCTATGTGTTTAGTTAACCATTCATTAAAAAACGTAACTATATTCCAAACATTGTGTAAGACCCTAAGGATTCCAAGATGAATAGCCATGCTTGTAACCCCAGTAGCTTCACATTTCAGTAAAATGCCAGCTTTAAGTTTTTTCCTCGCTAAAATTGTTATTAAACATGAAGTCTTATTTGGGGTACAATCTGCATATGTTTTGTAAATCATCTGTTTTGTTTTGCTTTACTTTAGTTGCTTATTGGGTTTGCCAGTTAATATGCATTATTTTATAAAAGAGAAGGGAACTAGTCATTTTTATTTTTACTTTAACAGGAAGGACTACATCAGAAAAAAACTCTCCCCCACAGAAAGATATTTATGATTCAAATATTCATTTACCATCTTCTCCATGAAGGAAAATACTAGAATTGCTTTACTCATAGTTTTATTTTTCAATTTGTGGCTAGAATAATGCCCTGAAACAGTAAGACTTTATTTTAACCTAAAAATTCTCCCAGTTTTGGAGGCAGCTTCACTGTATAGAATTTTTTTCTCAACACACTTCCAGTAAATGATAACTAAGATCCCCCCTCACAACTTCCAACCTAACCCACAAACTATGAAGTAATGCTCCCAGATTATTTTTTTGTCCTGCTGGGGAAGAGGAACAAGAATGGATAAGGGATTTTCTCTCTTGGATTCTTTGTGACCTCAAAGCTTAAAACATTAATTAGACTAGTCTCACTTGAAACTGCTGACAGTACTCTTTTGATGCCCATCAGCTTCCTCTTTCCCTTCATCATTTCCTCTTTAGAAGTTGTTTCCTATTAGTGTCAATACTTTCTTTCATATAATAGTTACATTTTTAAAAGCCAGCAGATAAGCCTGCCTGAAGAGCTGACCTAGCTATCAAGTGGAAAATCAAATGTAGCAGCAATGTAGCATGGGAAGTTTCATATTCAATATCCTCTTTCCCCCTAAAAGAACAAATAAATATTTTCTCAACAGCAACCTCATTGGTTTCGATGACTGCCGAGAGGGAGGTATTTAATGGGGGAACTTTATATACAGGCCCATGTTCTGCATCCTACTGGATTTTTCAGGTGGCACAAGGTAATTCTTTGGGGAATAGAGTCAGCAAGCAGACCGGAATACTAATCATCAGAGAAATACAAATCAAAATCACAAATCAATATCATCTCACATCTGCTAGAATGGCTAGCATCAAAAAAGATAAATAGTAAGCGTAGGTGAGGATGTGGAGAAAGGGGAACCCTTGCACTGTTGGTCAGAATGTAAATGGGTGGGGCTACACGAGAAACAGTATAGTTTCCTCAGACAATTACAAATAAAAATACCATAGATCCAGTAACTTCTGCCACAGGGTATTTACCCAAGGAAAATGAAAACACTAATCCAGAATGATATATGAACCCCTATGTTTACTGCAGTACTATTTACAATAGCCAAGATATGGGAGCAACTAAAGTGTCCATTGATAGGTGAATGGATAAAGAAGATGTGATTGATTTATATACATATATACATATACAAAAAGAGTTTATTCAGCCATAAAAAAGAATGAGATCTTGCCATTTGGGACAACATGGATCAATCTAAAGGGTACTAATGCTAAGTGTAATAAGTCAGACAAAGAAACACAATAACCATATGATTTCACTGATATATAGAATCTAAAACACAAAACAAAAAA
Organism: Canis aureus; assembly: GCF_053574225.1. NCBI lineage: Eukaryota > Metazoa > Chordata > Mammalia > Carnivora > Canidae > Canis > Canis aureus. Next base: position 23,104,242 of record NC_135645.1, read on the forward strand.
TAAACAAAAAGCAGAAATAAACTCACAAATACAGAGAACAAACTGGTAACTGCCAGAAAGTAGGGAGATGGATAAATAATCAAAATGGGTGAAGGAAAGTGGGAGATATAGGTGTCCAATTGTGAAATGAACAAGTTACAGAGATAAAAGTTACAGCATAGGAAATATAGTCAATAGTATTGTCATAGCATTGTATGGGGACAGAAGGTAACTACACTTATGACAAGCATAGCGTAATGTAAAGACTTGTTGAATCACTACATTGTACACCTGAAATTAACATAACATTGTGTGTCAATTATACTTTAATTATAAAAACACCAAAAATGATAAATATATTGGAAAATATGTAAGATCTTTCAAAAATTATTCATATGTATATTTTTAAATCTCTTTAAAAGGCTATCAATTGTTAAAAGTAAAAAAAAAGGAGGGGAGAGAGATCAGAAAATGGCAGAGTAGGAGGATCCTGGCCTCACCTCCTCCCACACACATACACCAAACAAAACTACACATAAAGCAACTCACACTAAAAACAACCTGAAAACTATCCGAACAGATATTCCACAGCTAAAGAAATAAAGAGAAGACCACATCAGAGGGCCAAATGGATAGAAACACAGTAGGGAACAAAACCCCCAGTGAGGCAACCCACAAGAGGGTAATACATGGCTGGAGAAGCAAGACGATTAAGCCCATACCAGGCATCCCAACCCTGGGGATTTACAGTAGGAAGACAAGCCTCTATAACATCTGACTTTGAAAGTTGGCAGGTCTTAACTCCAGGAGTTTTGGAGACCTACAGGAAACTGAGTCTTCATGCTTCAACAGCCAGCACACTATATAACTCAGCCCAAGACCCAACACAGAAGCAATAGTTTAAAAAGCACTTGGGTTATATGTGAAGAAGATTTATTGATTAATTTTAGAACATATGCCAGAGGGACAAGGATCTGCAGGAGCTTTCTCTAGGAATGGAAGCACAGGCAGGCACCATTAGTCTTGTCCTCCTCAGTCTTGTTCTCCAGACACTGCAAAAATCAGTTCCAACACCCTACATTTACCTTGCTAACACCACCTGCTGCACCTCAGCATTCCCCAACAGATTCACCACACCTACCCTATCAGGCACCCATCCAAAGCAGCTCCCTACCCACCACACCCAGTGAGCAGCTTCAGTAGGGACCAGTGCCCCCTGCCAACCTCCAACCTCTGGAGAGCAACTACCACCCTGACACACCCAGTGGGTAGCCCTGGTCAGGATAGTGCCCTTCCAGAAAGACTCCTGCCCCAGGGAAGGGCAAAGCTAACCCCACCCATCAGCATGTCAGCAGTAGCTCCAGTGGGGCCTCTAAGCCAGCCACTGGTATAAGCTCTGCCCACCAGTGCACCTGTAGCAGTCACAGCTAGTCATTGCAGACAGCCAGGCTGAGAGCTAGTCCCACCCACCAGCATGCCACAGTAGTCATGGCCCAGCAACAAAAGAACAGTGTAAGAGCCCACATCATTCTGGTGGCCAGGGAGGATTGTACTACTGGGAACCACAAAGTGCTCTCTATATAAGGCCACTAATTTCACAACAAGGAAGGAGGCAAGGCTAACTTACATAATACATAGAAACAAACACAGAGAGTCAGAGAAAATGAAAAGATAGAGGAATACATTTCAAATGAAAGAATAAGACAAAACCAGACAAAAAAAAAACTAAATGAAATCGAGACAAGCAATTAACCTGATAAAGAGTTTAAAATAATGTTTGTAAAGATACTCACTGAACTTGAGTAAAAAGCAGTTAAATTCAATGAGAACTTCAACAGGAATAGAAAATGTAAAAATGCATCAGTCAGATCTGAAGAATACAATAACTGAAATGGGAATAACTAGAGGGAATCATCAATAGAGTAAAGAAAGCAGAGGAAAAGATCAGTGATCCAGAAGACAGGATAGTGGAAAGCAACCCAGATGAACCACAAAAAGTAAAAAGACTTGTTAGGGGCACCTGAGTGTCTTAGTAGTTAAGTGTCTGCCTTTGGCTCAAGTTATGATATAAGGGTCCTGGGATTGAGCTCCCACATCAGGTTCCCTGCTCAGTATGAAGTCTGCTTCTCTTTCTTTCTCTGCCCCTCTCCCAGCTTATTATCTCTCCTTCTTTCAAATAAATAAAATCTTCTTAAGAAAATAAAAGAAAAAAAATTTTTAATGAGAATAGGTTAATGGATTTCTGCAACATCATCAAGCATAATGACCTTTGCATTATAAGGGTCCCAAAAAGAAAAGAGAAAGAGAAAGGAGCAGAAAATTTATTTGAAGAAATAATAGCTGAAGACTCTCCAACCTGGGAAAGGAAACAAACAACCAGTTCCAAGAAGTACAAGAGGCCCCAATCAAGATGAATCCAAGGAGGTCCACAAAAAACACATAATAATTAAGATAACAATTAAAGATACAGGGTCTTAAAAGCAGCAAGAAAAAAAGCAAACAGTTAGATACAAAGGAAATTCCATAAGGCTATCACCTGATTTTTCAGCAAAAATTTTGGTCTTGGAAATATTTTTCTGCCAGGAGACAGTGGCATGATATAGTCAAAGTGCTTAAAGGAAAAAAAAAAAAACCTACAACCAAAAATACTTTACCTAGCAAGGTTATTACTCAGAATTGAAAGAGAGATAAAGGGTTTCTCAGACAAACAAAAGTTAAAGGAGCTCATCATTGCTAAAATGTCCTTGCAAGAGGTAAGGGGACTTTAAGTAGAGAAAAAAAGGCTGTAACTAAAAGAAAACTATGAAAAGAAAAAATTTCACAGGTAAAAGTGAACATACAGTAAAGGTAGTAGATGGTTTATAAAGCTAATGTAAATGTTAAAAGACAAAAATAGTAAAATCAATTTATATCTTAAAAATTAAAGGATATATAACATTAAAAAGTGTAAAATATGATATAAGAAATGCAAGATGTACAGAGTTAAGTAATGTAGTACTTTAAAGAATTTTAAACTTAAGCTACTATCAGTTTAATATAGACTACTATGTACATAAAACATTATATATGAATTTCATGGTAACCCCAAACCAAAAACCTATAATAAATACACAAAAAATAAACTGAAAGGAATCCAAGCATAACACTAAAGAAAATCATCAAATCAAAAGGGAAAAGAGCAAGAGAAGAGGAAAGGAATACATAATAACTATAAAAACGACCAGAAACAATTTATAAAATGGCAATAAGTACATATCTATCAACAATTATTTTAAATGTAAATAGACTAAATGCTCAAATCAAAAAACATAGGGTGATTGAATGAATTTTCTTTTTAATTTATTTACTCATGAGAGAAACAGAGGGAGAGACAGAGACATAGACAGAGGGAGAAGTAGGCTCCTCACAGGGAGCCCGATTCGGGACTTGATCCCAGACCCTGGGATCATGCCCTGAGCCGAAGGCAGACATTCAACCACTGAGCCACCCAGGCGTCCTTGATTGAATGGATTTTTTTAAATGACCCAAATATATGCTGCCTACAAGAGACTCACTTCGGAACCAAATACATACAGATTAAAAATGAAGGAATGAACAAAGATATTACCCATAAATAGAAGGGGGGGATAGTTAGTGTAGTCATATCAGACCAAAAAAAAAAAAAAAAAGACTTAATGAAAAACAAAAAGGGGCATTATATAATGATAAAGGGATCAATCCAACAAAAGCACATAATAATTATAAATATTTATGTACCCAACCATAGGAACACCTAAATATATAATGCAAATATAAACAAACACAAAGGAGAAATTCACAATAATATGATAATAGTGGAGACTTTAATTCCACATTTACATAAATGAGTAGATCATCCAGATGGAAAATCAGTAAGGAAACAGCGGCTATGAATGACACATTAGACCAGATGGACTTAATATATATACACAGAACATCCCACCCAAAACAACAGAATAAAAACTCTTTTCAAGTGCACATAGAACATTCTCCAGAATAGATCACACATTAAGCTACAAAACAAGTCTAAATAAATTTAAGAAGATTGAAATAATCATGTCAGATATCTTTTCCAGCCACACCAGGATGAAACTAGAAATAAATTACAGGAAGAAAAAAAAAAGAAAAAACACAAACACATGGAGGCTAAAAAACATGCTACCAGACAACCAATGAGTCAATGAAGAAATCAAAGAGGAAATCAAATACTACAGGGAGACAAATAAAAATGGAAACTTAACAGTTCAAAATCTTTGGAATATAGCAAAAGCAGGCTAAGAGGGGTGTTTATAATGATACAGACCTACCTCAAGATTTAAGAAAAATTTGTAATAAAAATCTAACCTTACACATAAAGGAACTGAAAAAAGAGGAACAAAGGAAGCCTGAAATTAGTAGAAGGAAGGAAATAATAAAGATCAGAGTGAAAATAAATGAAATAGAGACTTTTAAAAATAGAAAGAAAATCAATGAATCTAAGAGTTTGTTCTTTGAAAAAGTAAGCAAAATTGATAAACCTTTAGCAAGAATCATCAAGGGAAAAAGAGAAAGGACTCAAAAAAATAAAATTAGGGGCAGCCCAGGTGGCCCAGTGGTTTAGCACCACCTTCAGCCCCGGGTATGATCCTGGGGGCGAGGATCCAGTCCCATGTTGGGCTCCCTGAATGGAGCCTGCTTCTCCCTCTGCCTGTGTCTCTGCCTCTCTCTCACTCTCTCTCTCTCTCTCTCTGTGTCTCTCATGAATAAATAAATAAAATATTTTAAAAAATAAAATAAAATAAAATTAGATATGAAAGAGAAGTTACAACCAACACTACAGAAATATAAAGGGTTATAAGGAACTACCATAAAAAATTACATGCCAACCAATTGGACGACCTAGGAGAAATGGATAAATACCTAAAAACATACAAACTTCCAAGACTGACTCCAGAAAAATAGAAGATCTAAACAGACTGATTACTAGCAACAAAATTGAATTGGTAATCAAAAAACTCCAAACAAAAATCCAGGACCAAATGGCTTCACAGGTGAATCCTACCAAATATGTAAAGAAGAGTTCATACCTATCCTTCTCAAACTATTGCAAACAGTATAGGAGAAAGGAATCCTTCCAAATGCATTCTTCATTAACCTGTTACCAAAACCAAAGACACTATCAAAATTTTAAAAATTATAGACCAATATCCCTCATGAACATAAATGCAAAAATCCTCAACAAATAGTAGCAAATTGAATTTAAAAAGTACCTTAAAAGGTCATTCAATCATGATTAAATGAGATTTATTCCAAACAGGGATAGATCCATATATGCGAAGCAATCAATGTGGTACACCATATTAACAAAATAAATGATAAAAATCATATGATTATCTCAGTAGATGCAGAAAAAGCATTTTAAAAAACTCAACATCCAAAAAAAATAAAAAATAAAAAATAAATAAAAATAAAAAAATAAAAAAATAAAAAACTCAACATCCATTCATAATAAAAAAAAAACTTTCAACAATATGGATTTAGAGGGAACATACCTCAACATAACAAAGGCATATAAAAAAAAAAAAAAACAGATAACAATACTCAATGGGGAAAAGCTAAAAGCTTTTGCTCCGAAATGAGGAACATGACAAGAATGCCCACTCTCACCACTTTTATTCAATATAGTACTGGAAACTCTAGCCAAAGCAATCAGACAAGAAAAAGAACGAAAAGGTATCAAATTTAGTAAGGAAGAAGTAAAATTGTCACTATTTGCAGATGAAAAACTATATATAAAAAACTCTAAAGAAAGACTCCACCAAAATAACATTAGAAACAATAATTTAGTGAAGTAACATGTTGCAAAATCAATATATAGAAATCTGTTGTGTTTTCTGTGGTAATAATGAAGGAGGAGAAAAAGAAATTAAGAAAACTATTCCATCTACAATTGCACCAAAAAAGAATAAAATACCTAGAATAAATGTAACCGAGGAGGTGAAAGATCTGTACTCTGAAAACTATAAGACATTGATGAAAGAAATTGAAAATGACACAAATAAATGGAAAAATATACCTTGCTTATGGATTGGGAGAATTACTATTGTTAAAATTAATATTGTTATTGTTATAACAAATAAATGGAAAAATATACCTTGCTTATGGATTGGGAGAATTACTATTGTTAAAAATCATACTACTCAAAGGAATCTATAGACCCGATACAATTCCTATCAATATACTAATAGTATTTTCTACAGAATTAAAACTAAAAATTTAAAAACTTGTCAGGAACCACAAAAAAAACCCAAATAGTCAATCCCAATATTTAAACTATACTACAAAGCTATAGTAATCAAACCAATATGGTACTCACACAAAAATAGACATATAGATCAATAAAACAGATTAGAGATCCCAGAAATAAATGCAAGATCTGAAACCATAAAACACCTTAAAGAAGTCATAGACAATAATTCACTCAGACATTGGTCTTGAAAATATTTTTCTGAATCTTGTCTGTGAAGCGAGGAAAACAAAAGCAAAAATAAACTTCTGGGACTACATCAAACTAAAAAGCTTTTGTATAGCAAAAGTGATGATCAATGAAATGAACAGGCAACCTACTGAATAAGAAAAGATATTTGCAAATTTTACATCTGATAAGAAGTTAAACATAAAATATAACTCATATAATTTAAAACCAAAAATGCAAATAATCCAGTTAAAAAATAGGCAGAAGAATGGAGTAACCATTTTTCAAAAAAAAGACACGCAAATGGCCAAAAGACGTATGAAAAGATGTTACACATCACTCGAGAAATGCAAATCAAAACCACAATGAGATAGTAGTACCTCACATCTATCATAATGGCTAGTATCAAAAAGACAAGAAATAACAAGTGTTGGTGATGATGTAGAGAAATAGGAACCCTTGTGCACTGTTGGTGGAAATGTAAATTTTCCATTGTGGAAAACAGTATGAATATTCCTCAAAAATTAAAAAAAAGAAATACCATATAATCTAATAATTCCACTTCTGAGTATTAACCCAAAATAAAAAATAGTAATTTGGAAAGATATAAGCACCCTCATGTTTATTGCAGCATTATTTACAGTAGAGCATTATTTTCAAAGATATGGAAGCAACTCCGGTGTCCATCAATAGATGAATGGATAAAAATATGATATATACACAATGGAATACTACATATATACATCATACAAAATAAGATTTTTTAACTCAGCTATAAAAATAAGAATGAGATCTTGCCATTTGTGACAACATATATGGACATAGAAGGTACAATGCTAGGTCAAATAAGTCAGACAGAGAAAGACAAGTATTGTAGGATTTCACTTATATGTGATATATAAAAAATAAAACAAATGAACAAGAACAAAGAAAAAGGACAGAAACAGACTCAGAGTTCTGTTTCCCATAGTTCTTTCTTCCCACAAAGAATGGATTGGTGGTTGCCAGAGGGAGAGAGGTGGGGTAATGGGTGAAATAGGTAAAGTTGATTAAGAGGTACAAACTTCCACACACACACACACACACACACACACACACACACAAATAAGAGGTACAAACTTCCAGTTATAAAATAAATAAATCACAGGGATGAAAATACAGTGTAATGACATTTTATGGTACCAGAGGGTAACTATACTTACCATGGCAAGCATTTCATAGCATACAAAATTTTTGAATCACTAATTGTCTACCTAAAATTCATTTAATATTGTATGTCAACTATACTTAAATTTTTAAAAATTCAGTAAGAAAACCACAATACTGACAAATCCGAACATTAGCAAGGACATAGAGCAATTAGCACTCTCATATGTTATAGGTGCCTGTGTAAAATGGAAACTGCTTCTAAAAAAGTTAAACATACATTCACCCTATGACTCAGCAGTTCTATTCCTAGGTATGAAAACTTATGTTTACAAAAACACTTGTACAAAATTCACTATGGCTTTATTATAGCCAAAAACTAAACACAGCCCAGGTGTCCATCAACCAGAAGATACATAAACTATGATATATTCATACGATGACATGCTTGCTACTCAGCCACAAAAGGGTATAAACTACTGACACACACAACAGCAAGAATGAATCTCAAAAACATTATGCTAAGTGAAAGGAAGCCAGACACACACACACACACACACACACACACACACACACACACACACAAACACCATACTATTTGCTTCTAATTATACAAACTTCCAGAACATGCAAAAGTAATTTATGGTGATAGAAACCAGAATAGTTGCTTCTGGGAGTAAGGATGGACTGGAAAGAAATATGATCGTCTCTCTGGGGTGACAAAAACATTCTCTATTTTGACAGGGTTGTGGGTTACATAGGTGTATGCATTTGTCAGATTTTATGGAACTGTAAATTTAATATCTGTGCATTTCATGATATGATAATCACGCCTCAAATTTGTCTTTGATGTTGGAAATCAGAGCAGTGGTTAACTTTCATGAAGAGGGAGGGACTAAAAAAAAAAAGAGGAAGGGACTGTTGCTAGAGAGGGGACATGAGGTGGGTTCATAGCTATTGGTAAAGTTACTAGATAGATTTACTTTGCCACAATCCATTTGTCTATGCACCCTTCTTGTGAGCTCTTCTGTGTGTCTTTTATTCTACCGTAATGTCTCCATGAAGGCCTCAGCCCACCCTGAGGAAGTCTTAAGCCAGGATTGTCCCACACTGGGGTGAGAGGACATTTACACTCCCAGGCCTTTACATTAGAATGTGGGCTTCCCTGGGAAGGAGGAAGAGGTGACCCATCAGCAGAGACATTTCCCACAGAGTGGGCTGACTACTGAGGGCTGCTTTCTGACTGCATTTCCAGAAGCTAATGAGAATTCACTTCTGAAAGGGTATTTAAGCAACTCAACACAATGTCCACTTTGTGGACTGGATCTCCTATTGGATCTGTCTGAGCCATTATAATCAATTATAGAATGAAAAAACAAATACTCAGAAACGGTGCATTAAGAGAAAACCTAAATAGAAATTGTGGAAATTTACTCTGTGGCTCATGAAAAAACTTCCCATCAGAAGAAAAAAGTCTGGCTGCTGAATTTTAGGATATTTATTTAAACATGAGGTTTTGCCTGTTTGTTTCTATCAAAATTTACCAGTGCATCTATGACTCAAACTTCCTCTAACCCCTTTCACATTTACGCATTACTATTCTCTCAGAGTCATGTGTTCAACAGCAATAACTACAAATTTAGTTGAATCCCAACAAAAATTCCACGATGGCTTTCTTCTATGGAACATCACAGACTAACCTGAAAATGTTTTTGGAAAGGTAATTTGCAAACATTTAAAATATATACATATAAATAGTGTAGGAAAACGTGTCTTACCAGATATCAAAGCATACAATAATGTTAGCTAAACTAAGGACGTGTGGCGCTGACTCAAATAGAGACTAGATCTATAGACCAGAGATTCCCATCAGACTCAGGCCTGTATGAAGTGAAATTTTTAATAAGTAGCAAAATTAAGAAATATCCCATAAATATTAGAACAATTAGTCTGGTAAATGCATTATTTTTCAATCCTACCAGAAAAGGGAATCAGAAACAGTTTGCATTCACTTAGGATGGATAACAGATACTAACCATATACATTTGCCTGGACTACCTGGGCATCTCTCAGAACATAACAGGGTGAGAGATAAATCCTATTAGTATTCAGGGGCCTGACATTGCACCGTTCATATATGCATGAGCACATAGCAGTTACTTTAGGCCTAGCTCACTGTGATGGTTCATTATACGTATCAACTTGACTGGGCAAACATTATCCTGGGTGTCTCTGGGAGGGTATTTTTGGATAAAATTAACATTTAATTCGGTAGACTGAGTAAGGCAGATTACCTGACAATAATGTAAGTGGGCCTTATCCAATCATTGAAGGCCTTGACTAGAACAAAAGGCTGACTGTCCTCTGGATCAGAGAATTCTCTTGCCTGGAAGTTTTCAAACCCAAATATCAGCTCTTGTTGCTACTTACCTTCAAACTGGAACATCTTCTCTTCCTAAATCTTTAGCAACTTCTAGCTTTCAGATCCAAAACAAAACATTGGTTGCACTGATGTTGGAGTTGCTGGCCTCCACAATCGCATGATCAAATTCCTTATAATAAATCTCTTTATACATATCCTATTGGTCCTGTTTCTCTAAAGAAAACTAACTAATTAAAAAAGAAAAAAAAGGGATCCCTGGGTGGCGCAGCGGTTTGGCGCCTGCCTTTGGCCCAGGGCATGATCCTGGAGACTCAGGATCGAATCCCACGTCGGGCTCCCTGCGTGGAGCCTGCTTCTCCCTCTGCCTGTGTCTCTGCCTCTCTCTCCCTCTCTCTGAGTGACTATCATAAATAAATAAAAATTTATAAAAAAAAAAAAAAAAAGAAAAAGAAAAAAAAAAGAAAGAAAACTAACTAATATACTCACAAAGGGGGAAAATGCCTAAGCTTGCTCCATAGATGAGTTGGCTCAGTATGTGGGTATAAGCCAAAATAGACACCCCTACTGAAAGGGGGCCCCAAAAGAGAGTGATGAGAGAAAGTCTCCATGTTACACAGAGCTTTGGGTGGCACATATGGTCATATGCTTGAGGTGGGAAAAGGAGTGACCTATGGAGAACAGCTTAGCTCAAAGTCCCAGAAGGAAAAAGATTAAAAGATTGGGGTCAGGGGATCCCTGGGTGGCTCAGCGGTTTAGTGCCTGCCTTCAGTCCAGGGCATGACCCTGGAGTCCCGGGATCGAGTCCCACGTCGGGCTCCCTGCATGGAGCCTGCTTCTCCCTCTGCCTGTGTCTCTGCCTCTGCCTCTCTCTCTCTCTGTGTGTCTCTCATGAAAAAATAAATAAAATCTTAAAAAAAAAAAAAAAAAGATTGGGGTCAAGGAAATCTGTAGGGAGCATGTTATGGATAGAAGAAAATGGATTCAAAATCTGAAGGTATTATATTACATATGATCCCCAAGCAAAATGACAGAAAACGTGCACTGGTAGACAAAATTATTTGACCAGGTGACATTGGTCAGCTTCTGCGTTGGCCACCCCTTGCAATGCGCACATGAACAAAATAGCCACAGAAGTAGAAATGGAAGCTAAACGGACTCCCACTTAGGAACTCCGAAGTTCATCCAGCTACTGCTACTGCCAGCTCTCCTACCTGCCACAACAGAGATCAACCCCAAATACCAGTTACTGCACTTTCAATAAGACTGTCTGTGGTAGTTTATCTTCAATGTGGCCACCACCGATTCCTTCCTTCCCCATATGCCATTCCCCTATCAACAGGTAAAATCTATTCCTCCTTTCCTGTAAATCCAGGTGGAGCCTTAGTGACATAATCAACCACAAGAAATATAGACATTCTGTGACCCCCCAAAGCTATGTCGTAGGAAGACTGGCAACTGTCACCCTTTGGAAAGCTCTTGGAACTCTTCTTTGAGAGGAGCCAGCCACCAAATAAGAAGGTGAACTCCCTTGAGAGCACCGTGTTGTGAGAAGGCAGTCCTCCAGAGGGGCCTTGAGGAACGGGACTTCATGTGCAGAGAGAGAGAAGCCAACGTACACAAAGACACCAGACATATGAGGAAGAAACCACATTAGAAGTGAGTCCTCTAGGGATCCCTGGGTGGCGCAGCGGTTTGGCGCCTGCCTTTGGCCCAGGGCGTGATCCTGGAGACCCGGGATCGAGTCCCACGTCGGGCTCTCGGTGCATGGAGCCTGCTTCTCCCTCTGCCTGTGTCTCTGCCTCTCTCTCTCTCTGTGTGTGTGACTATCATAAATAAATAAAAATGTTAAAAAAAAAAAAGATTAAAAAAAAAGTGACAAGCTCTTTAAAAAAAAAAAAAAAAAGAAGTGAGTCCTCTAGCTTCAGGCACCCCAGCTGATGCCACATGGATGAGAAACATACTTGCCAGCTGAATCCTTCCTGGATTTCTAAACTAAGAAGTCTTTAGAAAAATAGAACTGTTATTTTAAGTCACTATTAATTTTTATTTATTTTATTGTATTTATTATTGTATTATTTTAGGGCCACCTGGGTGGCTCAGTGGGTTAAGCGTCTGCCTTCCACTCAGGTCATGATCCCAGGGTCCTGGAATCCAGCCCTACATTGGGCTCCTTGCTCAGCCAGGTGTCTGCTTTTCCCTCTCCTTCTGCCCCTCCCCATCATTCATGCTTGCTCTCTCTCTCTCTCAAAAAAAATGAATAAAACAAAATAAAGAACTGTTATTTTAAGTTACGGTGAGATTTATTACACAACAATGAAAACCAACCAAGCAGTTGGTGACAAGCTGACGACACTAGATCCCTTCCACCTTAGAGAAGGCAACAATTCTTACTGAGAATATTATGCAAATATTCCAGGTAGCGGTTAACTTTGAGAGTATTTGACTTACTGTCCCATTACAACACCTCATATCAAGGGAATAACAATAGGAGGTGCAGAAACCAGTGTATGACTGTGGAATCTACCTGTCATATCACATACTGTCTCAAGCAAAATCAGCTAAAATGTCAGATCAGTGACAGTACCTTACAAGGATAGGCATCCCATCCATTAAGATGTGGTACTTTAAACTGTTGTTCTTGATATGGTTCCTAATAGGTCTCTGATAGTATGTACACAGGGGTCCAAAAACTAAGAAGTTGAAGCTCCACTTATCATCCCTCCTGGTGATCTACTTGGGGAGTTTTTGCAAGCTATTGAAGCTTCTCATTATCACTATTCAGGGCTCTTCAGGTTTAGAGGTCTCAGTTCCCAAATGGAGAACACACCCACCGGTAGACCCAGGAAAAGCCCCATTAATCTACACAGTACCTCTGACTCCTGAGTCCTTCGACCTTCTGGTCCAAGATACCAGAAGGCAATAAGAGAAGCCATTTGGCATGGGCTGCCCCAGCAGGGAGATGTGACTTTGGGTGAATTGCCTCTCTTCAGCAGTCCCAGAGAGGACTGGCAGCTAAGGGCTGAATGTTGACAGTATTCCCAGCAGCTAAAAAATAAGACTTCCTGTCTTTGTAGGAGAATCTTGGCAGTACCTCATACTAGTTTCTATCTACTTCACACTGTATTTGGAGAAGGTATGGGTGGGGGGTTTATACAGACATCGGTACTTGATCTCAGTAAAATTCCTGGTAGTTATTAAATTAGGTCCAAGAGGTCTTATTTGAACCTTCATAACAGAGTTTGAAAACCTTAATGAAAAACAAAGGTTTTCAACTGACCAATTAAACAGATTAAAGTACCCAGATATAAAGTCAACTGATGATTCACAAAGACAATACTGTGGTTTAGCAGAGAAAGGTTAATTACTTTAATAAATAATGCACAGTTCAATAGATTTCCATTCAAAAAACAATGCATTTTGTTTACTTACCTCACATCATACTAAAAAAAATAACTGCAGATAGATTATAGATCCAATTGTAAGGGATAAGCTTTTATAGAAAAACAAGTTGTTAAACATTTACCAGAACACAAATATCCCACTCTCTCACTCACTCATTTTTCATCTTTACCCCTTCCTGCTCCTTCCTCAACTGACACTTCTCCTCACTGCCCCTTCCTCAGAAAACTGACACCATTAAAGGGGAAAATTCTTATCTTCTGTAAAACAATAAACCTTCTTGAACTTATGCCTATATGCCTACTTTCCTTCGTATTAAAATAGAAACTCTATTAACAAATAGAATAGGACAAAAGCCAAATGCAGATAAAATTCAACATCCATATATTATAAAAACTCTCAACAAAATCGCTTTAAGGGGAACAAACTTCAACATAACAAAGGTCTACGTGAAAAGCCCACAGCTAACATCACACTCAGTGGGGGAAAGATCTCAAGGGTCAAGAACAAGACAAGGATATCCTTTCTTACAACTTTTATTCAACATAGCACTGGAAATCCTAGCCTCGGCAATCAGACAAGAAAATTAAATAAAAACATTTAAGTTGGTAAAGAAGAAGTAAAACTCTCACTACCTGAAGATTATATAATACTATATACAGAAAACCCTAAGACCCCACCAAAAAACTACTAAAATTGAAAAATGAATTCAGTAAGGTCACAGGATACAAAATTAACATACAGAATTACATTTCTTTACACTAATAATGAACTAGCAGAAGAAGTTAAGAAAACAATACCATTTACAATCATACCAAAAAGAATAAAATACCTAGGAATAAATTTAACCAGAAAGGCTAAAGACTTGTACTCTAAAAACTATGAACTTTGATGAAAGAAATTGAATATGACTCAAATAAATGAGATTTACCATGTTTGTGGATTAGAAGAATTAATACTGTCAAAATGTCCATACCACCCAAAGCAATCTATAGATCCAATGGAGTTCCTATAAAAATATCAAAGTATTTTGCAGAGAACTAGAACAAATAATTCTAAAAATTTTAAGGAACCACAAAGACCCCAAGTCACCAAAGCAATCTTAAGAAAGATGAATGAAGCTGGAGGTACCACAATCCCAGATTTTAAGATATACTGTAAAGTTACATAATCAAAACAGTATAGCGCTGGGACAAAAATAGACACAGTGATCAATAAAACAAGATATAGTCCAGAAACAAACCCACAATTATATAATCAATTCATCTACGACAAAGGAGGCAAAAATACAGAATAGGAAAAAGTCTCCTCCTTTAAATGGGGTTGGGAAACTGGACATCTGCATGCCAAAGAATGAAACTGGATGGCTTTCTTATACCATCCACAAAAACAAACTCAAAATGGATTAAAGACCTAAATGTAAGACCTGAAACCATAAAATTCCTTAAAAAACCCATAGGCAGTAATTACTTGAACATCAGCCTTAGCAACATATTTATAGATATGTCTCCTCAGAAGATGAAAACAAAGGCAAAATTAAATGATTGGGACTACAACAAAATAAAAAGCTTTTGCACAATGAAGGAAACCATCAACAAAACAAAAAGGCAACCTGCTGAATGGGAGAAGATGTTTGCAAATGATATATCTGGTAAGGGGTTAACATCTAAAATATATAAAGAATTCATACAACTCAAAACAAAAAAAATCCAATTTAAAACTGGGCAGAGGATCTGAATAGACATTCCTTCAAATAAGATGGCCTCTAGGCACATGAAGAGATGCTCAATATCACTAATGACCAGGAAAATACAAATTAAAACCACAGTGAGATATGACCTCACGCCTGTTAGAATGATTAACATCAAAAAGACAAGAAATAACAAGTGTTAGCAAGGATGTAGGGAAAAGGAGACTCTCATGTCCTGTGGTACAAATAGAAATTAGTGCAACCACTGTGATAAATAGTATGGACATTCTTCAAAAAATTAAAAGTAGAAATACCGTATGTTCCAGTAACTCTACTACTGGGTATTTACTAAAAAAAAAAAAATGAAAGCACTAATTCAAAAAGATACATGCATACATATGTTTATTGCAGCATTATTTATGATCAGCAAGATATGGAAGCAACCCAAGTATCCATCAACATATAAATGGGTAAAGAAGATGTGGTATATGTATAAAATGGAATATTAGTCAACCATAAAAAAGAATGATATCTTGCCATTTGTGACAACGTGGATGAACTTAGAGGATACTATGCCAACTGAAATAAGTTAGAGAAAAATAAATACCATATGGCTTCACCTATATGTGGAATCTAAAAAATAAACAAACAGAAACAGAACCATAAATACAGGGGTGCCTGGTGGCTCAGTTGGTTAAGAGTCTGACTTGATTTGGCTCAGATCATGATCTCAGGGTCATGGGATCAAGCCCCTTGTTGGGCTCTGTGCTCAGTGTGGAGGCTACTTGAGATTCTCTCCCTCCTGTCTGCCCCTCCTCCCCTTGTGCACTCTCTGTCTAAAATTAATTGATTAATAAATTTTTAAAAAATCTTTTAAAAGCAGGAGGGCACCAGGGTAACTCAATCAGCTAAGCAACTGCTTTCGGCTCAGTTCATGGTCCCAAGATCCTGGGATCAAGACCCACATCAGGCCTCTCACTCAGCAGGGACCATGTTTCTCCTTCTCCCTTGCTTGTGCTCTCTCTCTCTCTCTCTCTCTCTCAAATAAATAAATAAAAGTTTAAGAAGAAAGAAAGAAAGAAAGAAGAAAGAAAGAAAGAAAGAAAGAAAGAAAGAAAGAAAGAAGAAAGAAAGAAAGAAAGAAAGAAAGAAAGAAAGAAAGAAAGAAGAAAGAAAGAAAGAAAGAAAGAAAGAAAGAAAGAAAGAAAGAAAGAAAGAAAGAAAGAATACCGAGAGCAAAGTCACCAGACGGAGAGGGTTGTGGTGATGGGTGATGTAGGTGAAGGTGATTAAGATGTACAAACTTCTAGTTATAAAATAAGTAAGACACAGGGATGAAAAGTACAACATGGGGACTATAATCAATTATATCATAGTAACATTGTATGGTGACAAATGCTTACTATACAACATAGCTTAATGTGTAGAATTATCACAAATTACCCCTGAAACTAATTAATAATAAAGTATATTAACTATACTTCAATTAAAAATAAATAATAATAATAGTAGTATAATTAAACCTTCCAAGCCTTTTAAAAAATAATTTATGTTCAAAGACATATACCTCAATAAATGCATTAACTAAACATAAATAAATATTTTGATCAAAAAATAAATTAGAAGCTCTACCTTTATCCTACCAAAGAAAAAGACAAACACGCAAGTAAAAACAGTGTAAAAACATTTCACTTTTAGTCTAGGTCCTCTCTCTGTGCCTCAGTTCCCTCATATGCAAGAAAAGTAAGGCTAATAATAGCTTCTACATCATTAGGTTATTATAAATAATAAATTAATGATGTGCGAAATAGTTAAAAATACTGCTGGGCTCATGGCAAGCACTAAACAAGTGTTATTTACTACCCTATCCAGTATGTATCTCAAGGAAGCTGAGTACATTTGTGGTCTCCTCACCTCTCAAATACTCTTTAAAACAAAAATCAAATAACATTACAACTCATGCAAAACCCTCTCAAAAGTCTTCCCATCACGGGTGGAAATCTTAATCCCTTTCCCTGTGGTCTGCAACACTAGTTGTGATCTGGCCCTTCATTGTCTCATATTTTCTCTTAATTTTTCCATTTTGGTCGGCCACTATGCCTCAGATGAAATGACTTCTTTTCTCTCCCTCCAACTTTCCAAAGTCATTTCTGCCTTTGTAAATTGTTATTTTCCATTTGCCCCTCCACCAAGACACCATAAAAGTCATGATCCTGTCCAGTTTTTCACTAATGAATCCCAACACCCAAAATAATGTCCAGTTCATACTAAGTACTCAAAAGATTTTGCGCAGACATCAAGAATTAGTTAATGAAAATTTCATCCTAATCTGGCTTCCTTCCATATCATGCTAATAAAGTTGGTCCATGTGTGCAAATCCAGTAGCCACGTCTCCCCACACATTATTCTGTTTTCCCTATTCGCCCACAAATCAATCCATAAAACTCACCTCCCTTGCCTTTTGTGAGGCCACTCTTTCCTGACTTTTCTCCAATCCTAATCCCATGGTGTTTTCTCATGTTAGATATTCTTTGCAGGGTCATCATCTTCAGGATATCTAAATTTTAAGTGTGCCAGGGCTGGATCCTGGGAATTGTGTCTCTCTATGTGACCCACGTAATCTATGCCAAACCTGACATGTTGCTTCAGTCTAAAAATTGCCATGCGCAAATCAGTTAGAAGGTGAAGAAGAATTCTGGTTTTGTCCATCCCAAATGGAACTCCAGGTTAGACACTAGACCCTTCAGAATAGGTGAGATGATTTCTTCATGTGCAACATGGAAGACGGAGAAATCCCATATCAGTTCATGCCCTTGCCTTTGGGGCTCTGTGGTATTCTCAGGCTCTGGTTGTCTGCCCTTCTAGCCTGAATATTGCTTCTTTTCTCTGCCCAGGCTTGTCAGCAGCTCTTCCCCTGATCTGTCACTCGTCCACTCCCAGTGCCTTTGTTCTCACACTACACACCCTCTCCATACCTCCTGTGTGTAACATCTGTCATGTGCTCTCTGCAGGCACACACAGGCTGGGTAGGCCAGCAAGGCAATCATGCGTGAGAAGAGGAAGAACAATTAACATCTGCACATTTTATCACATGGCCACAAATCACCTCCCTGAATCACCTCGACACATTTTCTCGGTCATTCGTCTGCCACTTCTGCATGCTACCCTCCAGTGGTCACTGCACCCTTCTGGCAGAAGTTAGTCAAAGATACTAGACTTGCCACAGAGCCTTACCGTGTCAAAAATCAGAAGGAAAGACCAACAGAAACGAACTACAGTACATTCATATCTCATGGTCTTTTTCTGGCCAGTTCAACCACTATTTAATCCATGTAAGTCAAGGCCATATTTTGAAAAGGCCATCACCTCAAAACACAGGAAGGGAATTAAAGACCAGCTCCCCAGACAAAAATATTTGACTAGATATTTATAGGCAGAGAGCTCTACAGCTTTAAATCCCCCAAATATTTTCACTTGGTAATAGATGTCTTTCTCCCTTTGACTGATATCACCCCCTTTGTTAGCACAGCCAACAAATAAAGGGGGTTGTGGGGGCCAATCCAGTTATTCTTGGTTCTGTTTGACTGATATCACCCCCTTTGTTAGCACAGCCAACAAATAAAGGGGGTTGTGGGGGCCAATCCAGTTATTCTTGGTTCTGGTACTTGCCTGAGCAGATGTATCTCTCATAATTAGGAAGCTGATCACTGAGGAGAGAAGATATGCATTCCCCACAAGAATCTAATCTATCAACACCCTTAGAAGTTACAATTCTAGAAAATAATGGGTAGCAATTATAAAAAATTATGGCCTAAATTATTTTATTTTCTATAGTATTCCTGTGCATCATTTGTTCCGACTCATTCTGAACCACCTGAGAAGGAAACGCTAAATTATTTTGCAAGTTCTGTCTGCACCTAGCTCACATCCTGGAATCAAGGCTGTATAGCTCAAGAAGTTGACTTATTTCCTTCCTCCTTCTTCAGCACAGAGCATAGGGAAGGGCTGTTTTATGGCTTATTTTTCCAGAGGTATCATACAGGGTCAGACCTGGTTCCTAAGATAAAACCAAGATCAATAACACACAGGAGATAAGCCACATTACCCCTTTGGAACAAGTAAAAAGAAAAGGGAAGTGGCAACAGACCAGAGATTTGGACACATTTATGGAAGATGTAAACTGGATGAAAGAGCAGTAACTGGCTTAGTGCCACAGAGGAAGATGAGCTCTAAATACCTGTAGTGAGGACAGCAGAGAGGCAAGCTGCTTCACTCCACACATTGAAAATGATGGCTTTTGTCAGTATTCCCCAACAAGCTTATAAGCTTCTCCTCAAGGGCAGGATGGCATCTGTCTTCATTCAGCTTTTAATCCTAGAACCTGATAAAATAATGGCTGATAAGACGGGCTCAACAAGTATTTGTGAATATAAATTAAATATATACTATATTTATTTATTTATATTATTTATATTTATAAATATAATTATTATTTATATTTATTTATACTTTATTTATTATAGTATATATAAATATATACTATATTTAATTAAATATATACTATATACTATATATACTACTTAAATATATTAAGTAGTGTGTTACTGTATCTACTGCTAAACCTATTTACTTAATTCAGCATTTAAAATCATGTTCTATGTTCAAGATTTTCCTCAGGGAGCTAGCCTAACATTACAGCTTTATTATTTTTTTTATTTAGACAGAATTAATAAAACAAACAAGCGAGAGACAACATAGTACAATATTGTATTCATCTTATTTTGCTGCTAAAATAAATTACCAAGAACTTAGTGGCTTAAAATAAATGTACTATCTTCTAGTCCCGGAGGTCAGAAGTTCAAACCGTGTCACACTGATTTAAAACTGAGTGATGTATAGAATTGTTGGATCACCATGTTGTATTCCTGAAACTAATATGACATGGTATGTTAACTATATTTCAATAACAACAACGAAAAATTCTTAAAGAAAAATCAAGTTGTCAATGAGCTGTGTTCCTTTCTGGAGGCTCTAAGAGAGAATTCATTTCCTTGCCTTTTCCAGCTTCTCCAGGCCACCCAATTTTTAGCAAATAACCTCTTTCCTCTATCTTCAAAGCCAGCAACAGTGGGATGGGTCCCTCTTACAGTGCATCTATCTGACCCTTGGTCTATCACCTCTCTCTCTGACCCCAGTATGATGGTTTCTCAGCCTTTGAAAACATGTGATTAGAATGGACCTGCCTGGATAATCCGGAATAACCTGCTCATGTCAAGATCCTTACCTTACATCTGCAAAGCCCTTTTTCATATATGAACTAACATCATTTGCAGTTCCCAGATTAGGTGATGGACATCTTTGAGAAGTTATTATTTTGCCCACCACAAATGTCCTCCACTCAAATGCCATTAGACTGTCAGGCAAATGCCCTCATCACCTCTTTGAAGGTCCTCCTCCCCTGCAGCAAACTCAGTAGCAGCCATGCTCAGCCCGGGAGGGAAATCCCTCCATTAACTAAATTGTAAAACATCAACTCAGGGCAAGCCCCCGAATGCCCCCTGTCCTAACAAGGCTTGACCTGGCTTTAGTCATGGCTCTCACAAAGGTCACATGACTGACTGCTTCCATCCAGGTGTGTCAAGCTGACTCGTTTTTATTTTTCAGGGAGGCAAAGATGCTAACCATGCAGAACCATGCATCTACTGAAATACGTTAAAGATTGAAAAAGAAAAAAATGTAAATCAGCCTTCAGAAGAAATCCTTTCAGTTCATGTTTCATCAGAATGGTATCTTTCCATGCTAAAGGTCATTCAGCAATCTAGTTTTTGTTAGATGAGGGTTTTCTTTTCAGTTTGGTTGTGGTTCTCTCTCTACTTTCCCAGTCTGCTTGTCTCTTCTCCTGCCATGCAGAATGGGCTCGTGGCCTTTCTTTTCTGTCTTCCATAGCTATTAGATAGTATTTCTCCCAATCCAAACATTCCTGAGAGTGAATTCATCTTCCCTCACAACCTGGTCTTCCTGTGTCTTCCTTGGCTTCTGAATTTCACAGCACCTGCTCTCATTAAATTGTGTTCAGACAAGCACTAATTGGCTGAGTTATTACCATTCCAACACCATGACACCAGCAGACAAGAGAGGGCCCCAGACATTTACCAGCATGAACCTCTGAAGAAAGGACAGCAGAGTGTTTTTCAAATGGCCACAGGCTTCACTGGAGTTTTAACTGTTTCATATAAACTAAGAGGTTATTTTTCTGACTCTCCGAGGATTTGAAGGTAGGAGGACTGAAAGAACCCACATTAGATTTCTCTAAAATATATTGTTCATCTACCAACTATGCTGGGGCCCAACCTTCTGTAAAACTGATCCTCAGTTGCCATAAACAAGTAAACCGACATGTCTGGAGGAGGAAAGCGAGATGCGTGATTCGAGAATAGGCTAAAGCGCTGTCTTCGTTGTACTAATTCCCCCAGGTAATCAGAATTATGACATGCTGCCAGTTGGAAATTTCCATTTTTCAGCACTGGGGAAACATTTGAAATATGAGATAAATCCTCCTACCAGGAAGTTTTGTTAGGGAAGTTTATTAAGTTATTTCATTAGAATTCCAAACTATCACAGAAATCTGACATTAAGTGATTTAGTCTGCACGTCGATGCTTACACTTCCTCGCTCACCTTAGTGCATAAGCCTATCCTCCTTAGCTACAGCTGGAGATTCACTCTTCCCTCCCCCCGCAGACACACAAGACCTGGGTACTCCAGCGTTCAGCCTCCCAGCTTTCCTGGGTCATCGCTGCAAATTAATCTTCAATCCCCTTCCACATCTGTGTTAGCCACATCTTCACCAGGTAGCTGACACACTCTTTCCACTAAGCATTGGAGGTGGCCAGGAATAACCCTCTCCAAGCCCCACAGCTACGACAACATCCCTCCTTTCTACTAATACTGCTTGGCTTTGATTGCTCAGGTCTCCCGCTCTTTCCTCCCCAGGAACTGGAAGGGTACAGGTCAACTTTTGTTTGCCATGCTTCCGCTCCATGGAGGCCCTCATTACCTACATTCCTTTCACCGTCACCATCAGAAAGGTAACATTCACGGTTCCTTTCCCTGAAGGTCACAATTTTGTTTCTCCTCCTCCAACATCTCACCCAATAATGTGTACTTGTCCTATGGTTTTGTCAGTGACTTTCTATATTATCTCAAGGCTTCTTTGATCCACAGTCTCCTTTTTCTATCACATTTCGTGTATTTGTGCCTGTGAGTATACAAATGGCACAGTAGCACTACACAGCAAATAATAATAGGCACGAAATCTATACCAAAAAATATAAGGGTTCAATTGCTATAAGTGCTTCTAGTTATACAAAAAGATAAGCACATAGAGGCTATTACTTTTACTTCTGAGCAACAAGTAGGGCATTTCTGGAGTAAGTCAGTATCTTCTTACATATCATTGGTGCACAACAACAAAACAATAACCCTACTAGTAAATAAGGCAATGCCTTTATAAGTCTACTGAAATACAGATCTAAAACCCTGTAAAACTTATCACAAATATCACCACCTTCTTTATTCATTCAAGGATTCCTGTCTTGAAGCCTTTAGCATAAGTCATAAAACTAAAATAAATTTTAAAGTAAAAAAAAAAAAAAAGCCAAATAGTTCCCTACTATAAAATTTCTAGGAAACAAGTGGTTGGTAACCAGCAGTGCTATATATACTGCACATAGCGAGCTCTCATTAAATGACTCAAATCGATGGATATATTAATGAACTTGTGGTGTGGGAAAAGAATAATGAGACTTCTATACATTGCAGCTGAAAATTCATCAGTTACTTCAAAGTCAGAACATATATGCTGTTTCTTGAATAAGTGCCTAGCACTTTGAAAAAAAAAATATGTAACTCAATGTAGATCAAGGTAAAACCCAGCAGTGATGACACATCTCCATGCTGTTTGGCTTCATTCTTCTCCTGCCTGTCATAGCTCCCAATCTTCCTGTCAGAACTCATTCTGTCTTCCTTTTTGAAACTATTGTTCGTAGTCAAGGTATCTGCAAGGATAAACAAGCAGCAGGGGAGGCTAACACAGTGTATTCATTCCTCTTGAAGACAGCTTACAGCCAGTTCTTTCACTTCTGGGAACTCTTTACCAAGTACCATCTCCCCCCCCCAGCTGCCTTCAGAAAACTTCGTCTGCCTCAGGGAAAAAGAGAACCCCATAATGAATGGCACGCCAAGGAGTAATATAAGTACAACTTCATTTATTCTGGGGTAACACAGTCTGTTTTTCAACTTTATAAATTCTCTCAACCTCAGAGAAGCAGCAGAGCAAAGCTGGGATTCACAGATTTGAGATTCTATAGCTTAACTCAGAGATTGGCCCTAATCTAAAGAGGCAATTCTAAATTTGGTAAATTCTGGATCATTTTCATCCCTGGTAAAACAAAGCAATCTGTTCAGCAAGGCCGTCCATGGACTTAAACCTGCTCTTTGGAAAAAATAGCAAATATTTGAAAAATATAGCAAATATTCTGGGTCAATACAGCTTGACCCAGAATCCCGGACTTAAACTTTTAGATTCAAAAACTTTTCTGCTCATGAGAATGAGAAGGGATGGTGGGGGTAAATGACAATATAGCATTAGATGATTCTAATCTTTTTGCTCCAAACTGTGTCCAGGTCAGACCTAGATTCACATCAGACACTCAGTACATGTTACAGAGCACTAGTTTTTATAATATTGATTATAATTCTTATTAATATTTTTTGCTTCACCATGCACCTTAAGGATAAGAACACAATGGGAGAATTTGACACCAGCGTGCTTCTTCCTCAGTCAGTAAGGCTGCACTGCTATGGCTATGGCCCCATCTTGTCTCCCAGTTCAGCCACTTACTCTAATAATGCGGGAAAGATAGACATGGTCTCTAAGATGGCAGTTTGTTTCATTCTAGCTAGATAGTCACCATCAGTCCTAGATCATCCAAGAAATAAAAACTATAATGCTTCCAGAGTCTTTGAGCTTCCACAAAGACCAATGGGTCTGAAAAGACACAATTCACAGACTGCTAATTACAGTTTCACATAATCTAGTTGCACCCTTAGAGGATTACAGTAGGGAAAGATAATTGGTCCTGTGATCAAAGTGAAACGGCCAGGATTTAATTTGAAGGGGACCAAGGCTCAAGGACTCCTGCTGATCCCATAATGGGAGGTGAGACGCTCAATGTACAAAGCATCTGCTTCTCCTCCTCATCTCACCACATCACTAAAGCTCCCAGGATTGTGCGTTGGCCTCTTTGGCCATGAGCAATTCACCAGCCCAAGTTCTGCCAGTTTCTCTCCACCTGGAAAGAAAAAAACTACCCACAGAGTCTGGCACATAGTACATTTAAGATCTAAAAGGATGGAGTTTGCCCCAGAAGGCTTATCCTCATGCCAAGCCAGGAACACCCACATATAATTATGTTTCCAAACCAGCACTTTGCCCCAGTATCTCCACGTCCTCTGATTTCTATCCTTCAAATCTGGCACAGCCACATGTGAACATGAGTGATAGATTTTTCTGTCTCTGCCACAACTGGAGCCTCTCAGATCATTAGAACAAATCTGGCCTAGTGTATTATTGTTCATGGAAAGCAACCAGACATCTCTAAAGACAAAAATCATAAACTATTTCTAATAACTGAATAAAGGGAGGAAGAACATCGACCTACCCTAGATCAATGTGAGATTAATCTTCTTAATGGTTTTGGGAAATCCTCCATCTCTATGTAGAAGTCAATCCTTACTTGTCACACATTTTGCACTGGCCATGGGAAAGAAGTAAAAATAATACTACATCTCTCTAGCTTGCAAGTGGCTCCCCAAAATTCTCTTTCACACACTACTCCCAGGTCTCTGTGGTCAACTAATAATTTTTTAACCCCACTCTTTAATGTAAGGACATAGAGCTCCCAGTAATGCTTTATATATAAATCTTTATTTGCAAATATATTTAGTTCTCCAATGGTTTTCTCCTTACAAGACCCCATCAGAGAAGTTCTACTAGAATTAAATGCATTTAGAAATGTACCATAACTCACCCAACAATCAAATTAGTGTTTACAATGGGGATATTTACTTCCAAACCCTTTCCTTAAATTGTACTTTGGAAGAAATCCTGCCCCTCTCATATATCTACTGGCACACCACCTGGAATTTCAGAGATATATGGAGTGAGAGCTCAGCCCCTGAGAATGAAGTTCCCACATCCAGAAGGGAGACTGAGAATGCAAATCAACATTACCAAGATTCTTATGGGTACTACTGTGGTGATCTCATGGTGCCCCAAAAGGGGGCAGACAGCTGTGTCCCTGAGGCTCCAATTTTTCAGTTCCTAAAGCAGCTACTAACTAAACAGAGTCAAAGAAGATGAGGCAGGAGATGGGAGCCAGTGAGGAACAGCCAGGAATAGCCAAGGTAGGGTCTCCAGAATGTTTCTAAATACCTCAAAAAATGGTCCTGGCAGTAATTGCTGGATTACTACCAGAGGCTGCAGTGTCACACATGTGATCATAAACAAATGTCTAAAAAAAAAAAAAGAATTGTCTATTTCATGTGATATATTTTTTCCCAGATAATCCTTTATATGCTCTAACCAAAAAAAGCATTAAATATTAAATACTTTCATATTGGATATTTCATTTTATTGATATCAGCCCTCCAGAATTTCTATCAGTATTTTTAACACAATTATTTTTATATAAATCAATATTGTTTTCTCTACCATCCTCCTGACAATGATACAGTGATACAGTTTGACCTGAAAGTCAAGGACCCAGGTTTCCCTCAGCCCAGATCTGCCACTAGTTAATTATATGACAAGCAAGATATTGAACCACTCTTTTTGTGTCCCCATCCATAAAATGAGGTAATTGGATTAGAATAGTCTAGATTCCTGTCAGGGCTAAAGTTTTACAGTTTCATAATTTGGTTTATTGATTGAGCTCATGTAGTATCTAACATTATTTGAGGAATGATGGAGACACATACAGGAAATTTTTTTTAATGTCTTATCTTCAAGAAGTGTAAAATCTAACTAGTTTAAACTCTACTAGACTATTATTTCTTTAAAAGCTTGTACTGGGCCTAGTTCATTTCTAAACCCTATTGTGTAATACCCAACAAGTGTTAGATGACTATGTGTTGAATGAATCAATAATGCATGAGTGAGCAAAATGCACACAACTGAAGCCAATACCTTTTAACAGCTAAGGAGCATAATATGGATAGTAAAGAAGATGAAGTTCAGAAAGACAGAAACCAGGGGAAACCTGGGTGGCTCAATGGTTAAGTGTCTGCCTTTGGCTTAGGTCATGATCCCAGGGTCCTGGGATCCAGTCCAGCATCAGGCTCCCCACAAGGAGCCTGCTTCTCCCTCTGCCCGTGTCTCTGCCTCTCTGTGTGTGTCTCTCATGAATAAATAAATAAAATCTTAAAAAAAAAAAAAAAAAAAAAGACAGAAACCAGAATTCGAGGGAGGCATTGAACAGCAAGTCACGGCAGCATCTGAGTTTGTGATAATTTCAAAGTTGAATGATACACATAGTAAGAGCTTCTGGAAAACTAAGAGACAGGGGGATCCCTGGGTGGCTCAGAGTTTAGCGCCTGCCTTTGGCCCAGGGTGCAATCCTGGAGTCCCGGGATCGAGTCCCGCATCGGGCTCCCGGCGTGGAGCCTGCTTTTCCCTCCTCCTGTGTCTCTGCCTCTCTCTCTCCTCTCTATGTCTATCGTAAATAAATAAATAAATAAATAAATAAATAAATAAATAAATAATAAATAAATAAATAAATAAATCTTAAAAAAAAAAAAAAAAAAAACTAAGAGAAAGGAATTACATGGCCTGGGATGCTAGAGAAAGTTTCCCTACAGTGTTGCAACTGACCAGAACCCAAAATGGGGGTGGAATTTGGCTAGGTGAAGATGAAGGTAGAAAGTCCCAGTCAGGTGAATAGCATAAAGAATTATTGAAAAGAAATTAATTTAACATGCTTAAGGGCAGAAATGCTCAGACTTACCAATAAATAAGATTTTATACTAGAAAGTCTATCTAATCAATCAATATATATTCGACACATATCTTGTACCAGTTACAGTTCTAAGAACTAGAGAGACAGCAGTGAACTAAATAGGCAAAATTTCCTGCCCTCGTGGAGCTTACATTCTTGTTGGGGCAGACATATAATGATCAAATAAAATATAGAATCTGTCAGACAGGAATAACTGCTATGGATTAAATACATCAGGAAAGGAGGATGAATAATCTGTCAGGAAAGGCCTCAGTGCTGATTTAAGGAATGGGAAAAATAACTTCTATTGGCCCTATAGCCCTATATCTCCTTAAATTTCTCTTTGGTCTAACTCAAATCCAACTTGCCCTAGCATAACCCCATTTCTGTCTTCCACTCTCCCATTTTATTTGGCACCAGCTCAACAGAGACCGAGTATTTATCTGAAATTTGTACCAAGCAATTTAACTGAAGTTAAATTCCTAGATTCCTAGATTCAACTTTGGTGGAACAGTGACCCAGCCCAATATGAAATTTGAGAAACCAACACTGGTGTGGTGACAGCGGCCTTTATAACGTGCACCATCTCCTCCTTGTCCAGCCTGCTTTTGTATGGGCCACCAAGGATCCAGGTTCTTCCCAACTTGCTACAAAAAATAAGGTCAAGTTTGTAGATTATACCAGAGCAGACTGGGCTGGGAGGCTCTGCTCTGTCTGGCAGGCTATGGAGAGCAACAAAAGGTTTCATACTTGAGATGATGTTTGGAGGGGCTAGAGCTAGCAGTAGGAAGATAAGTTAGGAGGCTATTATTTAAGAACAGGAGGTTTGGGGAGTTAGCAGCGAAACTGAAAGGAAAGGAAAACAAAGTAAAGAACTATTTAAAAGAAAACTAAATAAGAGAAGGTAATGAGTGTGTATTACTGAAAAGAACTATCTCAGAATTAGAAATATAAAACAGAGTAAATCAGTAAGTTTTAAAGGAAAATAAGTTTGGCCTGGGAAGTGATGATTTCTGAATGATTTCATAATGATGAAGGCATCTACATAGGCAGTTATAAATGAGTCTCAGAGCTCGGGTGAAAATCTGGGGCTGGACAAATGGAGGCATCTGTTATCTACAGGAAGTTGGAATCAAAATAAACCCATTCTCAAAAAAATAAAAAAAATAAACCCATTCTCGATGGTTGTGGGGGGTGGGGGCTTAAATAGGTGGCGGGGACTAAGGAGTGCACATGTCCTGATGAGCACTGGGTGATGAATGGAATTGTTGAAAGACTGTGTTGTACAGGGCCTGAGTGGCTCAGTTGATTAAGCGACCAACTCATGGTTTCAGCTCAGGTCATGATCCTGGGATCCTGGGTTGGAGCTCCCCTGCCAGCCTGGTGCCAGGCTCTATGCTCAGTGGGGGGTCTGCTTCAGGATTCTCTCTCCCTCTGCCCCCTAACTCTGTCAGATAGATAGATAGATGATGATGATGATAGATGATAGATAGTTAGACGATAGATGATAGATCTTTTTTTAAAAAGACCATGCTAATATAACACTGTATGTTAACTACCTGGAATTTTTAAAAAACTTAAAAATAAATAGATAAATAAATTTATGGATTCCTATTTTCAATAAACAAACAAACTCTCCAGGAAAGAAAGAGTGTATGGAAAGATAATAGGGCTTGGTTTTAGGAAACACTAATAGATAAGAGACAAAAGATGGTGTATAGGGCACAGATTCCCACAGAGGAGTTTAGAGGACAGTTAAACACACACCACTGGAT
Source organism: Canis aureus (assembly GCF_053574225.1). Taxonomy (NCBI): domain Eukaryota; kingdom Metazoa; phylum Chordata; class Mammalia; order Carnivora; family Canidae; genus Canis; species Canis aureus. The sequence goes on from NC_135645.1 coordinate 23,133,141, forward strand.
TTGGCAAAAGGGCTACTGATTATCAGTCAGTATGGTCAAAGCCCCGTCTCTCCTCATTCTCCTATATTAAAAATAGACACAGTAGCAAATCCTTGAACCCAAAGCAAGTACCAATATTTTGTAAGGCAACCCTCAGACATCTTCTAAATGTCTATTTAGAGGCATAATCAGGTTACTTCAAAAGCTGGCCCTAGCAGGTGTCAGAGGCCAGCTCAGCATTTGTGAGGCAGCTTGCTGGCTCCACCTGCACTTTGTCACCCATAGCTGAAAGGAGGCTAGTGGCTCCAACCTGGAAACTCCTCCAATGGGTATTTGCCTTGGGAATCCAGGTGGTTTGCCCTAAAGTCACTGTAGTCACTATACTCATAGATCTTTGGGGATTTGGGTGGGTGAACTGGTTAATTAGTTTTATTTTATTTTTATGGTTTTTTCATAGAAAATCTTCTCAATAATAGGCCCAGTGGGGCAATAAATAGATACTAGACACTAGTGTCCTGGGACACGGGCAGCTCAGATCCAGGAAACTTCTAACCCATGGATGAGATTCATGATGTCAGGAGACAGTTTTTACAGGCAGGATTGTATGAGGTTGCCAGGTAAGAACCCTAATAGGCCAAAACTTACTTCCAGTGGACCTAAGCAAGGTGAGGCAGCCGAGCAGGCCCAGGGACTTTTTAAGCAGTCCTCAAAGCTTTAGGCATAGGCATCTTAGTATGGTTAAAGATTTTTTTTTTTTAAGTATGGTTAAAGATCCCACTTCACAGCATATACTTTCTCCTGTGTGCAGTAGTTTAAAAAATAAAAGAAAGAAAAGCCTGTGTTACTCAGTTTCCTCCATATGTTCCTCGTACTTTACATTTCCTTTCTTTTCTTGCCCATCCCCCAGCACTTCAAAATGTGATGCTCCCCCCTTCTTTTGAAGTTTGCCCCGTTTCTGAAACTTCCCCAATACTGTTCATCCTTCCACCCCTGACAGTGTTCAGACTCCTACAAGCCTTAGGTTAATGGCTAAGAGCTGTTCTTGGCTCACGTCTTCCTGTGATGAAACTGAAACCAGGCAGTTACCAATGACAAGCAGCTGACTATCAATCAATACCACCAAAAAGCGACAGAGACACTCATCACTGGGTCAGCCATGATCTTTGCAAGAGCAGATGTGAGGAAATGATGCCCGGTCATAAGCATCAGGGTCACCACTTCAACAATACAGACAGACGGCGCACCCCTATTAGAATGCCAGCCCTTGAGAAAGGATCCACTTTGGTACCTATATCACCACAGCAAGACTAACTATCTAGGTCAAAAAGCAGACTCTGACCTAAGTCACTAGTCAGACAACAGCCTAAGCCCCTGGAAACCACAACATCATACACAATAAATCATCTTTTTCTTTACGGAACCCATTTCATGTTTCTGGTTTGTTTGTTTGCCAACTTAAGAAATCTTTGAATTTTCTCAACTCAGAGCCTGAGTTGTGTAGGTATATTGTTTCATCTGGTTTATGGTTTACCTCTGCCTGTCTCAGCATATGAACTATACTCAAGTAATGTTCTGGAACATTATTCCCTCCTTTAGAACATAAATAGTCTCGGACACAGGGAACGTCAACACAGACCCAAGTGTTCAATAACTGGCCAGTGTATACAGTACTCCAAAAGTACTCAAGGGGTGCGTGGGTGGCTCAGTGAATTAAGTGGCGGACTCCTGGTCTCAGCTCATGTCTTGACCTCAGCCCCAAGATTTAAGCCCCACATTGAGCCCCACACTGAGCATGGAGCCTACTTTAAAAAAAAAAAAAAAAAAAAAACAGGACTCAAAAATAGTCTTAAATGATGCTGAGAATTAAAAATAAATAGCATTCACTGAGCACACGCTTTCGCATTTCAGATCCAGAATTAGAGTGCGGCTTGCTCAGCTCACTGCTGCCTTCTCATGAACAGGAAAATCTAGACAGAAGTCATGACTGCATAAGTGTTCTGTGGTTAACTGGCTTTACAAGAAAAGTCAATGGCTATACAACCACAGGCCTCATCTGTTTGCTCAGTACAGTGTGCCATAAATAAAAGTTTCTACAGTAGTTTAATTAGCAAAATTTAACTAATTTTAATTTGTTAAGTTAGTTTACAAAATTAACAAAGCTGAATTATGGGCAGCCCGGGTGGCTCAGCGGTTTAGCGCCGCCTTCAGCCCAAGGCGTGATCCTAGAGACCTGGGATCGGGTCCCACGTCCGGCTCCCCGTGGGGAGCCTGCTTCTCCCTCTGCCTGTGTCTCTGCCTTTCTCTCTCTCTCTCTCTCTGTGTGTGTGTGTCTCATGAATAAATAAATTAAAAAATCTTTTTAAAAAATAAAGGATGAATAGTTATTTATTTAAAAAAAAAAGCTGAATTAACATTATCCAAATAGATGGTGTAAACATCTGATCAGTCTTTGACAATCTGTTTATAATACACAAACAAATCATGAAATGAGAAACTTTGTGAGCATGAGCGCCCTTGAAGCTTATTCATAGAAACAGAAAGACCATGAGCCACATAGCCAGGCCCAGCAAAAAGCAATGTGACCCATCCTGAACTGTGGATGCTTAGGAAGATGATACATACATTCTCCTCCCCTCAACCCTCCAATTGTACCCTCCCTTTACTTATTTTTAGTGAATGACCTTACTTCTTATTATATCAAGATGGTTAGAGTCATCCTAAGATTTCTCATCTACCATTTAATTTCCACAGCTTGGTCCTACATACATCCTCACATTTAAATCATAAAGAGTCTTCCTGCCTCTACTTCTCTCCACCTCCACTATTCCAATTTTCTATTCCCACCTGCTCCACCTTTCTAAATCCCAATTTCCATCATGGCACTCCTCTGCTCAAAAGCCTTCAAAGAACCCACATGTCTCTCAGCATAGACCTTTAATATTTGACCCTGGCTATTTCCAACATAAATGGTCTCAGCCAAGGGCAGCCCTGGTGGCCCAGCAGTTTAGTGCCACCTTCAGCCCAGGGCCTGATCCTGAAGACCCAGGATCAAGTCCCACGTCGGAGTCCCTGCATGAACCCTGCTTCTCCCTCTGCCTGTGTCTCTGCCTCTCTCTGTGTGTCTCTCATGAATAAATAAATAAAATCTTTAAAAAAAAAAAAAGAGTACGCTATCTTCATAAAATAAAAATGGTCTCAACCTGGATCATTCCTTTGCATATTCTATACTCTACAAAGATTTTCCTCTCTTCTGTCTTACTCCAAGACTTCTAGAAGACGAAAACTGAAGAAAAGATTATTTAAGGAGGTGCAATCCCAAGGCAAGAGTGGAGGAGAGGAAAACTGAGACAGGAAAATGTGGCAAGCAATGTGAGCATCATACTGGCCTCTACTTTACAATAAGCTTAAAGAATCTTAGTCTGTCGCTTGGCAAGTCACCTGCTCAGCCACCCAGGATGTCTTCAGACAAGATGGTCAGAGAAATTATGTTTCAGATGAGTCTGTTAAAGGAAGAAACAGAAAGAATACTTTTCTGCCCAAATTCTTTCCAGCTCTTTCCAGCTCTCCCACACTTCTGGATCCTTTGGTGGCTGCTTAGGAAGCCAGAGGCGATACTCAACATGATATGAGATTTCATACAAGTCTCAAAGTGGTGAGAGAAGCCAGAGACTCCAGGGATGGAACTGGCCAGTCTCAGGTGGTGGAACCTCATGGACCACAGAATCTGTCATTAGCAGTAGCTGAAGGTCAGCAGCCAGGTGGAAGCAGTGAAGGTGCTAGGAACACATGAAACCAAGGAAATTTGCAGAGTTGTGTAAATTCAATACGCCGTCTCCCATCTAGCCAAAGCCAGTTCTTCCATAAACTCTACCCAGTACCCATTCAGCTTCTCAAATTCCTTGTTTGGATGCTTGATTACGTAGTATTAGGTTATGAAGGTTATCTAAGGTTGTCTGTGTACGTCTGTGTGTGTGTGTGTGTGTATGTGTGTAGTCTCTGATTAAATTTTCAGCTCACTAATTGCAGATACCAAGCCTGTATTTCCATGTGTCCCCATCTCAACTGGCACAGTGTGGGTATATAACCGGTATCCCATCAGCACTTGGTTAATGACAGAAAGAGCAGAACAGACAGGAGATCAGCAGATCTGGGGGTCACTTACAGCTACATGAACAGCCTCTTTTCTTTTGACTTCACCAACATCAAGTCCGAAGTTTGGAAGAAACCCTAACGGACACCTAAATCATTTCCTCATTGCCCCCTGGGCTCACACATCATTTCCTGCATAGTAAAAGGTGAAAATTCTATAGCTTCAAAAACTACTTAGAAGCAATTGGATCTTATTAAAAATTTTTTAAAACGGAAAATGAATTCTTTACCCCTCCAACTGGAAATCAGCTCAAAATTAGATCTTGCATTAGCCGCTCAAATATTTTTCTTTTTTTGTGACAAATACTGAAATTCAAAAACTCAACATGCTAAAATGGTTAAGACCATGAGCTCTGGAGCCAGGGTTCTTGGTTCAAATCTTAGCTCTCCCAAAGTCATGTAGCTAGGAAGCGGCAGAGCTACTTAACTTCTCTGCAGCAATTTCCTCATATATAAAAATGAAGGCAATAATAGCGCCTCCCCCAATGGGTCTTTATGAACATTAAAAGAATGGAAAAAAAAAAAAAAAAGAATGGGCATCTGTAAGACTGGAAAAATGATGCCCAGGACAGGCCAAGCTATATTTGTGTTTGCTTAATAAGAAAGTAAGGTCATGGGACTTGGAAAGGAAAGAGAGAAACAAACTACACTGAGAGAGTATACTGGCTATTGTATATAAAACTATATACTGCTAAGAAATGGACGGAATTTTTGGAACCAGTTATTCCAACTTTCTCTTTTCATACCTTCCTCGATAGCCCTGACCCTAAGCGTTATTACTAATTCCCTCCCGTACAATACCACGGCACTCGATTTGTATACAAATCATCTGGTTTGGTTGGTTGACTATGTGATTGTAAACTCTCTAAGGTCAGAAACTATAACAGTAATTAGCACATTGCTGATGAGGTGCAAATGTACAGTTTTTTTTAAAGATTTTATTTATTTATTCATGAGACACACAGAGAGAGGCAGAGACACAGGCAAAGGGAGAAGCAGGCTCCATGCAGGGAACCCGATGTGGGACTCGATCCCAGGACCCTGGGATCGTGACCTGCGCTGAAGGCAGACGTTCAACCGTTGAGCCACCCAGGCAGGTGCCCCTAAATATAGTTTTTAGTAAGTAAAGGAGAAGAAGTATGAGGAAGAAGGGTGAGAAAGCCTACCTTGAAGTTAAAAGGTGACTAACTAGATCACATCTAGCCTATACTCCATGGAACACATTTGTTTAGTTGATAGAAAAATATGTGGGTCCCACCCAACATGCTGTGATTTTACTTCCTCATTCTTCTCCCACTTCAGTAGGTGTGGCTTATCATTCAGGACTCATCTCACCTGGCCTATTTGCCCTATTACCTCTGTTCTTCATTCTCCCTGTCCCTCAGACACCTAACTGGATCCTTACCACCCCTTCTTTTCTAGGTCCGAGACTGCTCTAGAGAGAGGATAAAATACCAAACCAAACACATCCCAGCTTTCACAGCAACTCTCCCACCCAAAGACCCAGAGATTTCTCTTCCAAAGGAAGGGTTATACCTTGGGGTCACGTCCTTGCCCCATTACTACTCTCTGCAGTTCCTCTTCCCATAGCCCCTCCACTGTAGCCCCGACTCAGTTAGCCATCTACAGATCCAAACATAACATTAGAAATGTAAGATGATGATGTTTTGATGTTCTGCTTTTATAGAAAGAGATCATTCATTCAGCTCAGTTTGGGTTAACTTGATATTTGTAGCCACTGGACCACATCAGCCCCAGAAAAAAAAAGTCCCTTGACCCAAGTTTCACATAGAGGCATTTTACTTTAAGCCTCCCCAAGTTTTTTTTCTGGGACTTGAACTCCATCAGATTCTGTAGCTTCCCCTCAGTGAAGAATTTCAATTGCATGGGGATTCGTAGAGTGGATTAGAAAAGGAAAGAAATTTTCTGTCTCCCAACATGATGGCTTACAAGAGGGTGTCCTCCAGAGAAAAGCTTTGATTCTCATGTACATCAAGTCCATGTATCCCACGTATGTGCATGTGTGTGTGTGTGTGTATAGTAATACAATTATATAAATAAAAACTAACAAGCTAAGTTCTTCCCCATAGAACTCTGATTGCTATTTGTTTGGAGCAATAATGTACTTTGCCAATTGTGGTGATCTCATTCCTTCCTCCATGTAGATACTTTCCTAGTCTCCCTCACTACAAAAAGGATCATATGACTCTATTCTAGCTAATAGGATATAAGGAGAATTCTTCCTCAAGCTTTTGAAAAAGGTTTTGCTTTCTGATAAAAGAGCCACGTATTCAAAAAGAGCTTGCTGGTGACATAGTCTTTCCTTGCCACCTAGGATGATGTTTGGAGCTATAACTGCCATTCTGAAACCATGATGAGAATGTACAAATGCTAAAAACTACTTGTGAATCAGACTTGAACAGGGATGGATGGGAGCAAGTAAGAGCTCCCCAAGCTGAGAAAGCCGGAAGGAAAGCAGAAAGCATCTCTATTTTATGTGTTAATCATAAAATTTGACCACACTGAATAGGTCATTCAAAATGGAACCACCAGCCAATAAGAACATATAATATCTGCAGGAACAGATGTCGCAGGCACCCTTTGTAGATTTTACTCTTAAAGACTTCAAAAGGAAATACACAATCAACATGAGCCAGTGAAATATATGCATGGTAGTAATAAAGTACAAACACTTGTCTTTAGAGTCCTAAGAAAGGCTTATGATCAATATAGCTACAGGAGCACAGTTTTCAGGTAAGGTGTAATGTCTACAATTCTAAACTATGCTACATAGGAAATCCCCAAACTGCCTTATTGAAACAGTACAGCTTCTACAAGATAATAAGGCCCTCATCATGCTATTGATGCTGTTTATTAACTGAAACTCTGAAACTACTGTTTTGCTGGTGGGAAGTTGGTTTTCAAAAGTTTTCAAAAGTCCCACAAATGTATTGCCTTGTCAGCTGAAGTGAGGCAGAGCAGTAAGAAATATTTTAAGGACATGTGTTTGGGGGGGGTGCCTAGGTGGCTGAGTCAGTTAAGCATCTGCCTTCGGCTCAGCTCATTATCCCAGGACCAAGCAGCACATTGGGCTCCCTGCTCAGTGGGGAGTCTGCTTCTCCCTCTCCCTCTGCCCCTCCCCATTCTTCTTCTCCTCTTCCTCCTTCTCCTCCTCCTCCTCCTCCTCCTCCTCCTTCTTCTTCTTTTCTTCTTCTTCTTCTTCTTCTTCTTCTTCTTCTTCTTCTTCTTCTTCTCTCTCTCTCTCTAGCTCGCTCTCTCTCTCACTGTCTCAAATAAATAAAATCTTAAAAAAGAAGAAAGACATATGTTTAGGCTATTCAGATCTCTTGCAACAAAGCATGCCTTTCTTCTTGACTTGTGTTTGCCTCAAAACAGATCTAATTCCTTTCAGTATATGAATAGTATAATGAAAATCATAGTTTGGGAAAATATTAAACCATGTGTATCTTTTGCATTTTCTCAACTGTGACCCCCTGTCAAAGACTCAATGACATTCATCTAACCGGAAAGAATTTAGATAACTACAACACAGTGGGGTGATGGGGGAAGAGATTAGCAAAACTGATGGTATGTTTTCTTCTAGAGGGGGTCATACATACTGATGATGCTACATTGAATATAGATTAAGTATACATTTACATATGTTTGTTTAAATGTGAAGCATATCTGCTGGAAATATAGATAATAGTTCTCAAATGTAACTATCGGAGACAATTTATGAAATTCCCAAGTACCATCATCAGAGATTCTGACTGAGTACAGTCAAGATGGTCTTTGACTTTACAATCCTTCGTAATTGATTCCAGCAATGAATCAGGTTTGAGAACCACTGCCCTCCGGGCACAAAGCAACTATATTGTCCTATGATGTGGAATTGCCATAAATCTCTGAAAACATCTTCCACAAGGTTTTGAGGACAAAAGTCTTCTAGGGGATGGAGACAATTTAGCAGATTAACACAGATGCTATGAGGGAAAACCTCATGAGGGTCACAAATTCTGAGCTTCCAGCAAAACTTCTACTTTCTCAGAAGCAATAAGAAAGAGGTTTCTTCATATCTCATCACCTCTGAAGGGTCCTAGGAAGGCAGGAAAAAGGAAGAAAAAAGAAAAAAAGGAGACAGAGAAAACGAGAGAAACAAAAAGAATTATTTTCACTATTATCATCACTATTTCTATTCACCATTCAACCAAAGATTCAGTACAATGAAAAAAAAGAAAAGGAAGAGGATTGAAAAGAAACTAAACCACTGTTATTATCTCTATATATGTTATCACTTAGAAAATTCAATAGAATCACTTAACAATTAGAACTCAGAAAATTCAGTAAAAATCACCCGATAAGCTAGCAATACAGAAAAATTCATTCATTTCTGCCAGATGAACCATAAGTAGTTGAAAACATCCAAAAAACTATTCTCTTCACAGTAGTGATAAAACTATAAAAGGTCTAGGAGTAAAGTTAAAAAAAAATGTGTAAGACCTAAACAAAGAAAAATGAAAGGCATTTTAAAAAGAAACTGAAAAGATGAAATGAATTATCACCTACCTGGATAGGAGGACACATAATACATAGATATAAATTTTCTCCAGTGAAATTAAATGAAATGGGAAAATAAAAAACTTATGGTATTAGCTATACTATGGAATTCAACATTTAAAAGAAATTTAAAGCATTAGAAGGAATTATGAAAGGACACAGCTATAATACTGGAGTATAAAGGCTTTCACAAAACCCAAAATCCACAGAAGACTAGATTGACTGTTGATGCAACCCTATAAAAATGTAAACTTTCTGTGTTATATTTTAAAAATCATGAAAACAAGCAGCAAAAAAAGGGGAAAGTATTGCCAATATGGATATCAAAAGAAAAAGTGCTTAGTAACCAGAATATGAGAGTATATATGAATCAACAAGTGACAAACCATTTCCTTTAAATTGGCAAAGGATATACATTGGTAATTCCCAGAAGAGGAAAGAAAAATGATTATATTAAGAACAATAATTAGAGCTAATATTCAGTAGGGAGTTAATATAAGCACCTTGCAGATATTTTCTCATGAAATCCTCAGAACATCCCTCTGGGGCACAGAAAGATGAAGTAACCCCCGCCTCCGTTGGTTACTTATCAAGAGTCATCAAGTGAGAGCAGTGGGAGCTGCATCCACACAATCTTACTCCAGACTTTGCTCTTAATGACTACCCTTTTCAGGCCATAAGTACATGAAATATTTTCAACATTACCAGGATCAGAGAAATATAAATGTAATCCCTGCTTTAATTTTCAGCTATCAAAGTGGGAAAATTAAATGAATTTTGGTGAGAATGTGTGGAAACCGATACCCTGTTATGCATTGGTGGGGTGTGATTTGCTTCAGCCTCTTCATGGAGAAATGTGGCATCATCTGTCAGAATAGGACATGTGCATATCCTTTAAAGCAGCTATTTCTCTTTCAGGAATTTCCTACAGGGATGCTCATAAACTGGTACAAGAATGCTCAGTGCAGCCTAGTTTGTAATACTAGAAAATTGGAAGTAAGGTCCATCAATAAGGGATTACTTAAATTGTGGGGCAGCCATTCCGTGGAAGACCAAAAAGGCATGATGAAGACCATAGCAAAATTTCTACGTACAGTCTTGGGAAGGTAAGTGGCTCTCATATATTGCTAGATACAACCTCCAAGCAGGGCAATTTAGTGATATCTGTCTCGATTACCAATGCACACAGCTGACCCAGAAATGCCACTTCCAGGAATTTATTCTACAAATGTTCTAATATATGTGAAATACTCTATATACAGAGTTATGTATTGCAACAATTTTCAAATAGGGAAATATTGAAAACAAACTAAATCAGTAGGTGACAGGTTAAATAAATTATGAGAAAGCCGTGTAATGCTACACTCTCCATACAATGCAGTATTATAGAACTATACTACATACTATACTGCTGCAACCATTAAAAGAAAGGCAGATTTTGTCTGCTAATTTGGAATGATCTCCAGGAAATATTAAGTTTTTTAAAAAGTAAGGTACAAATAAACATGATGATATGCTATAATTTGGGAGGGTTTTTTTAAAGGAGGATAAAGACTTCTATGAGCAAAGAATCTCTGGTAATCACAAGAAACTGGTAAGTAATGCTGGTTGCCTCCAGGGAAAACTGCATGATTGAGATCCAGAGGTAGGTGAGAAACTTTTCGCTTCTTTTTAATCCTTGGAATTTTTTAATATGCATATATCACGCAGAAAAAAATACAAATGCTTAAAATAAAATGAAGCAAGTGGCAAGAACACATGAAATGGGAGAAACTAGGGACACCTGGGTGGCTCAGCAGTTAAGCGTCTGCCTTCAGCTCAGGGTGTGATCCTGGAGTCCCAGGATCGAGTCCCACGTCGGGCTCCCTGCATGGAGCCTGCTTCTCCCTCTGCCCATGTCTATGCCTCTCTATCTCTCTGTGTCTCTCATGAATAAATAAATAAAATATTTTTTAAAATATTTTAAAAACTAGATTTCATTATTTCCTTATGTATATACCCATGTATGTATGTGCATAGAAAAGGGTCCAATGCTATTGACACAGAAGAATGGAAGAGGAGAAAAATGATTTTAATCTTTTTAGCCTTCATGCTCTGATATTCTTTACATTTTTATGGAGAAAATGGACACATATGTATATGTATATACGCATATATATATTCATATTCTTTGCAAGAAGTAAAAAAAATGGCTTTCAGAAGAGTGGATGGGAATAAAACATTCTGATTTCTCATTCCTGTTCTCCTAATTAATATTAAGAATCATTTCACCTCTGAGGACTTCAACGCCCTCATCTATAAAGTGAAAGTAGGACTCAGTGATACCAAAGGTCATTCCTGCTTGACAGTCTAAGAATCGATAACCCAAAAAATATAGTAAATGAATGATTAGTCAATCATTGAGATTTTAAAATGGTAAATACTATTTAAAAATAGTAAATGATTCATTAGTCAATCATTGCGATTTTAAGCAACAGTAGGACATGTTCTTACTTTGAAGGGTAACTATATATTAAGACGACTCTTGAAAAAGCTCTAGGACTCAAAAGGATGAAACTGTAATGGTAAGATTTCAGGTGTAAAGTTTTCTTCGGAAACCCTTTCTGAAGCCTCTCCAATCACTGGTTGATATAAAGCTGGTCTCAGCTACACCCCAAGATATAGCTGTGTGACCAAATAAAATAAGGCACAAAACCTTCACAGCTCTGAACATATAAATCAAATAGTCTACCAGCTTTCCAGAACACTGCACAAGTCCAGTGTCCTTTTACTAGCTTCCTCCTACAGCTCTCCACTTAATTTTTATTTTTGTCATCACTGACCAATGTTTTATTGATTTTTTTCAGTAATGTCAGGGAATATGTACAATTTTAGATCTTTTAACCATGGATTTTTAAACTTTGCCCTATATAAAAATTAGCTTAGCTCATTCTGTAGGTATATTGTTATTGAAATATGGAAAGACTGTGAACCTGCATGATTTGAAAAGTAAGCTGAGCTTTATTTAAAATATACACACACACACACACACACACACACACACATATATCAAGTAGTTCATGGGTCAGAACTGAAGAATAGTAGAAAAGAGGGTAAGAAGTCACATCAAAAGGGACTTAGAAATCCTTCTGGCTCACAGTCTCAAAAGAGCTTTTTTCTGGCACAACCATCAGCTAACTTTAGGAGGAAGATATCCCAAGTCACAAAGAAATACAATGAAACCTTGACCCTAAAAGTTGTGTAAGATGTTTGTTTAGGTTCTAGTTCTGCAGGAGCTAACTCTTCTATGTATAAATGCCAAAATCTGTCTAGAAGGATTGTAGAAGAAAGAGCACTGGTTCCAATGTTAAAGTACTGTGTTCAGGGGGGCACCTAGCTGGCTTAGTCGGTAGAGCTTGTGACTCTTGATCTCGGGACTGTGGGTCTGAGCCCCACAGTGGATGTAGAGATCACTTAAAAATAAAAATTTTAAAAGAAAAAAAAGTCATGCATTCAAGTTTTAGGTCTTACTTGCTAGCCATGTGACCTTGGCCAAGACACTCTTTCCAGACCTTAGTTTTTTATCCTCCAGTTTTTATCCTCCAGGGTTTAAGCTCAGGGTCTCTTCTTTCCCCAAAAGGAACCTCACACACTGTTCAGCACTCTGCAGGAATTCAGCAAGTAACTCACTGAGCAGTCCAATCCCATGTACCTCACATGTTCTCCTGATTAGGACTTCTGTGGGGGAGACCTAAGGGATTCAGGTGAATCCAGGTTCACAGTCCAACTCTGTTCTGACTGTGACACCAACTCCTGGGTTCAAATTCTGGCTCACCACTTTCTAGTTCTCTGACATTAGGCTAGTTATTACTTAACCTCTCTGCTTGGATATAGCTTCTGTTTCTTCACTGGAATCTATCAGGTTTCTTATGTGAGATTAAGTAACAGGATATCTGTAACATACTCAAAGTGCAGGACATGATAAATGCTAAAAAAAAAAAAAAGATATTAATAATATTGTTACTGCCCTTGGACTAACCTTTACAGGCATACCCATCTTTTTTTGTGGCTACAGGGACGGCAGTGCTTGCCAGTAGCCTTCTCAATAATGGTGTGTTACTTAAACAGTCTCTGAGCCAAGTCCTAAACATTCCTGGCGAGCTGTTCGACATGAAACCTAAGTTCCAACTTGTACTGCCTACTTCTTCCAGAAGCATTTGTGATACAGTTTCGTTAAGTTAACTTTATTAATTAGTACTTGAGTAGAAGCATGAAATAAACATCTTTTTTATTCCAATTGTTGTTCTTCTTCAAATCCCAACTTAGATGTCACCTCCTCTGTAGAGCCTACCCCCATCTCTTTGCCTTGATGCTTCAGGCCCTGACGTTACTCACTCCATCTTCTCTGCTCATTATCTTAGATGTACTCTGTTTATCAACTCGGAAACTGTTCTGTGTATATTTATGTTTGTGGGTTTTTTCCTCTTCTAGAGTGTAAGTGCCTCAAGGTTAGACTGTGTTCCTTCTTATCTTTTATCCACCTCCCCCAATAGCACCACAACGCTTAGAATACATTCATAAAGTGTTTGTGGAATAGATGAGAGATAAAATCAATTGAATTATGAGATTCAACCTCAGAAATATTTGGAAACATTCCCAAAACATTTAGAAAATAGCCTAGAGAGAAAGCTAGAAGAAAGAAATATAAGGGCCAGATTGGGGAGTTGCTACATAAATAACATAGCATAGCAGAAGGTTCTGAGTTCATAAATCAGTGCATGTTCTATTTCTTTTGGTTTCCACTTTTTTGGCCACATAGTTACTTGTGAGACGTCAAAGTAAAATGTAAAGAATCCTAGACTAGGAATTTAGAGACCTGGATTTAGTCCCAACTCTGCCATGAATTTCTATGTCACTTCCTGTCTCTAAGTCCTTTCAAATTCCTTTCCCACACAGGCACATCTGGATCCATTGTCATTAACCTCATCCTTCAGTTAAAATTTTGAGGCAAATACTACAACCAATTCATTCCAGAATTTTACAGCAACTGGCTGCCACAGTTAAGAGTGGAACATAGAGCCCAGCCCTGCAGAGGCATCCCACACCTACAGGGAGAGTCAAAGCTTCTCTGTCTTTTGCCAAGAACAGGACGTTCCTGCACCTATGGGAGCCAACTGAGTGTGTAGTGTTGGCGGTCAGCACAACCACAGCTCCTAGTTCCAAAGAGAAATTCAGGAATGTCTTAATCAATGTCCCTGCCAGGCACCTGGAGACAGCAATTGCTCAAACTCCACTTATGAAAACAGGAGTCTTGTCTAGGTCATCCTGTTTGCTATAATCATCAGGGCATCATCTGAGTCTGACAACTAGATCCAGAACTAAGTCCAGAGTTAAGAATTTGGCCATTTGGTTCAGATACCCACATCCAAATAGATTGCTTTGAAATCTTGAAAAAGAATACTCTAAAAGCATGGATTGTATGTACACATTTTAGACTAAGAAATCTATTGAGCTTCTCAGAAGAAATGGTAAGAATCATGAATCATAATTTAGTTTAACATTAAATATTTCTAATGTGAAAAGTTTCATCTTACTCAATTGTTTGAGTTTTTGAAGAGTCTGGGAGCATTTCTGTGCTACATATACATGTAATTGTTATTGATATAATTCACATATCATAAAAATTTGGCCTTTTGAAGTATATACACAATTCAGTGGGTTTTTAGTATATTCAAAGGGTTTGTGACTATCACTACCATCTAATTACAGAACATTTTTATTACCCAAAAAAGAAACCTCACATCCATTACCAGTTACTCCCTAACTCCTCCTCTCAACCCTGGCAACCATTAATCCACTTTCCATCTATGGATTTGCCTATTCTGGACATACATATAAATAGAATCATCTAACATGAGGTCTTTTGTGTCTAGCTTCTTTGATACTTTCTTACTCCACAACTCTAGACCACAGAATCTAATAAGAAAGGAGAAATCCATCTTAAAGTCATCACTTTTCTTTCCCCTAAAGATGCCATATAAAATGCTTATAACTGATAACCCATGGACAAGATTCTGAGCTAGCCTATCTCTAGCCCTTAGGAAGCGACACTGCTCAAACCTCCCAGGTTGACTAAGACCTGGCCTAAACTGAAAGATCGCCCCTAAGACTGAGCATGAGAGCAAGGGAAATCCAGGGCATCAGAGCCCCCTGAATCCAAACCCTGGCTTGGTCACTCACTAAATCTAGGGTGACCTTGAGTAATCTATTTAATCTCTCTGCTTTCATTTTCCTCATCTACAAAATTAGCATAATAACATTACCTCCTTTGTGAGGTTATTATAAGAATGAGAAAATATATACATATGGAAAGTACCGAATGTCTGGCATAAGGAGGACTTCAAACTATTATTATTGCTACTTCTACTATTTTCAGAAGTGTTTTTCTTGATCACCTATGACAGACGTTCTGAAAACTAAACAAAGAATTATATTGGCCATGGTCTCTGCCCTCAAGGAAATAACATACTATGGGACATATACACCTTTTTTTAAATCTAAGATTGCATTATAAATACAATGGAACATTGCCCAGACATAAAAAATGAAATCTTGCCATTTGCAACAACATGGATGGATCTAGAGGGTAAAATGCTAAGTAAAATAAGTCAGCCAGAGAAAGACATATGATTTCACTTACATGTGGAATTTAAGAAACAAAGCAAATGAACAAAGGGAAAAAGAGACAAACCCAAAAGCAGACTCTTTACTACAGAGAACAAACTGGGGGTTACCAGAGGGGAGATGGCTAGGGAGATGGGTAAAGTAAGTGAAGGGGATGGTGAGTACACTTACCATGATGAGCACTGAGTACTGTCTAGAATTGTTATATCACTACATTGTACACCTGAAACTAATAGAACACTGTACAATAACTACACTAGAATTAAAATCTTAAAAAGTGAAATATTATATGTCCCTATAATACTTTAAGCCAACCACTTAGGGTTGAAGATGAATGGAATGAAGAGTATTCTGTGTTATTTGTTTGTGTTTCCTCTGCATTACTAGACTAAGAACTTGTGTCAGCTCAACTCTTCCAAGAAACAGATGCCAAGACAAAATGAGTCATGGAGGAGTTTTCTTAGGAGATATGCCCATGAAGAATTAAAGGGAGAAGCTACCAGCATAAATGGGGAGAGTCTTCAGACCATGATGCAGACTTGACCCTTGGGAAAGAAAAGGAGGAAAGAAAGAGTGCTGGGTGATAAGAGGGTGAGACTGAAGTGCAGCTTTGAAAAAATCCTAAGCCAGGCTGCCTGGGAGTCTCCCTAAGCAAAGATAACGTATTAGAGGAGTCCCACGTTGGGCAGAAATGACCTGGCTCTAGTGAGAAAAGAAAAGGGAGAATGAGGTTTGGCAATGTGGAAGCAGGTGCTAGTCCAAGGATGCTGCAGCTGGAGACTGCACCAACTCTACTGCTTATATAGCAGGTTCTCATGAAAGTCAGTTTGAGCAGCATGCCCTACCACCTCCACAGAACTCCTGAAGATCATAATTATTTGTATCATTACTTATGTTTAGTAAGTTCTCAATGATTGTTTGGTGTAAGCTGAATCAGTGAGGGTTTTCAGCCACCATCAGGAAGAGTAAGCCATTTACTCAATGCAAGTGGATTCAATTTCATAATTCCTCAAGAAGGGAAATGTTTTCCACCATTTGAACTAAATGATGAGGCCCAGAAAATATTCCTGTGGCATAGAAGATCCCAACCCACAAATAAAAATGGGGTGGGGTGCTGAGGCAGTGAACTGACAGCAACAGGAAGAATCTGGCAAAAGTGATTCTGAGGCCTGGAATAAACCTACCATTGATTTGATTAGCCACTTAATTTCACTTGTATAGACACAGCCACAGGATGAAGCAATCTGCAGAGGGTGTGGCCTCTAAGGTACAAACAAGATGGCAGATAAAGCGTTTCTGAAACACACAACAAAGCAGAGAAAGCCTCAGGAGCTCAGGGTGGTGGGGAGATTTTAATCATGGAGGTACACTTGCTCAAAGCACCCAGCAACTGGAAAGCAGGTCACCCACAGCACCCACAGGAGTCTTGAAAAGGATAACTCCAGTTTTCAAAGAATCAAAATAGATAGGGGTGAGGCAAAAGGAAGAAATGAGTCATAAATCTGTAGGTAAAATGAGATCTCTGAGCTAATGATCACAAAAAAAGAAAGGCAGAGAGAGGAACAGTGTTCTGGGGGGTTCATTTCTCACTTTCATAAAGGGCAGAAATTTCCTTCCATTTAAAGATTATATATTGATGAATCACTACATTGTACACCTGAAAATAATATAACAGTGTGTGTTAAATAACTGGAATTAAAATAAAAACTTTAAAAAATAAGATCTCCATAAATAAATTTTAAAAATAATAAAGATTATATATTGAGCACCCTCTATGCACAGATTGAGAGAAACAACGTTTCAAGAGTGCTCACACGTCCAACAAACATTTATAAGCACCTCCCTTGTGCTAAGTATGTGTTAGACTTTGGGGAAGCACAGAAAATCATTTTCAATTACTGCCCTCAGTTCTGCCAAAGAGCCAGACCTACAAAACAATGAAAAATGAAACATCATTGTGAACCATGCAATGATAGAGCCAGGTCTGTGTGCTATGAGAACTCTAAGTAGGGCAACCATGTAACTCATCATCCAAAACCAGGATGCCTTAGCAATAATTACATTGGTACAACAGGCCTAAACCAGGATGTTCCTGGGCAGACAGGATGAATGCCATCCCAGTCACAAGGAATTAAAATTGGAAGAAAAACACTGGAAGGACAATGGGTGAGAAAAAAGAAATGCTAGATTGAAGAGGCTAAGTTGTTAAACAGGAAAGGGATGAGAGCAATGGGTAAAGCAAAAGAAACAATTTCAAAGAAGCTGTTAGAACTTTGAAGCTTAAAGGATCCTGAAGATAAACTCACTTAATTTTCTTGTGGAGAAAGTAAGAGAACAGTTAGAAGAAAACCAATATTGCTTAAGCACCTATAGTGAACTAAGCACTATGCCAAGGATTTAAAATGCATTTTCTTATTTTTCCCGACCTGAAGGATGGTATAATTATTCTCAATTAATAAATGAAGGTAAGGAGGCTTAGAAAGGTTAAGTGACAGAGCTGAGATTGAAACCCCTGTTTGTGAACTCCAAAGTCTGTCCCACAAAATTGGTAGCACAAGCAGAATGAGCATCTGTCTCTAAATGTGAGACAAGATTCCATCAAAATCCTAGAGGAGAACACAGGCAACACCCTTTTTGAACTTGGCCACAGTAACTTCTTGCAAGATACATCCATGAAGGCAAGAGAAACAAAAGCAAAAATGAACTATTGGGACTTCATCAAGATAAGAAGCTTCTGCACAGCAAAAGAAACAGTCAATAAAACTAAAAGACAACCTACAGAATGGGAGAAGATATTTGCAAATGATCTATCAGATAAAGGGCTAGTTTCCAAGATCTATAAAGAACTTATTAAACTCAACACCAAAGAAACAAACAATCCCATCATGAAATGGGCAAAAGCCATGAAGAGAAATCTCACAGAGGAAGACATAGACATGGCCAACATGCACATGAGAAAATGCTCTGCATCACTTGCCATCAGGGAAATACAAATCAAAACCACAATGAGATACCACCTCACACCAGTGAGAATGGGGAAAATTAACAAGGCAGGAAACCACAAATGTTGGAGAGGATGCGGAGAAAAGGGAACCCTCTTGCACTGTTGGTGGGAATGTGAACTGGTGCAGCCACTCTGGAAAACTGTGTGGAAGTTCCTCAAAGAGTTAAAAATAGACCTGCCCTACGACCCAGCAATTGCACTGTTGGGGATTTACCCCAAAGATACAGATGCAATGAAACGCCGGGACACCTGCACCCCGATGTTTCTAGCAGCAATGGCCACGATAGCCAAACTGTGGAAGGAGCCTCGGTGTCCATCGAAAGATGAATGGATGAAGAAGCTGTGGTCTATGTATACAATGGAATATTCCTCAGCCATTAGAAATGACAAATACCCACCATTTGCTTCAAGGTGGATGGAACTGGAGGGTATTATGCTGAGTGAAGTAAGTCAGTCGGAGAAGGACAAACAGTGTATGTTCTCATTCATTTGGGGAATGTAAATAATAGTGAAAGGGAATATAAGGGAAGGGAGAAGAAATGTGTGGGAAATATCAGAAAGGGAGACAGAACATAAAGACTCCTAACTCTGGGAAACGAACTAGGGGTGATGGAAGGGGAGGAGGGCGGGGGGTGGGGGTGAATGGGTGACGGGCACTGAGGGGGCACTTGACGGGATGAGCACTGGGTGTTATTCTGTATGTTGGCAAATTGAACACCAATAAAAAATAAATTTAGGGATCCCTGGGTGGCGCAGCGGTTTGGCGCCTGCCTTTGGCCCAGGGCACGATCCTGGAGACCCGGGATCGAATCCCACGTCGGGCTCCCGACGCATGGAGCCTGCTTCTCCCTCTGCCTATGTCTCTGCCTCTCTCTCTCTGTGTGTGTGTGACTATCATAAATAAATAAATAATTAAAATAAATAAATAAATAAATAATAAATAAATAAATAAATAAATAAATAAATAGATTTATTATTAAAAAAAGAAGAAGAATGAGCATCTCTCACTTCTAACTCCTGGGCCAGTGCTACTTTTACTGTGCTATAACAAGGCAAGTTTTTACTGGGTTTGGATAATGTTCCCCCCAAATTCATGTCCACCTGGAACCTAAGAATGTGACCTTATTTGGCTATAGGGTCTTTGCCGACCTAATCAAATTAAGATGAGATCATACTGGATTAGGGCCTAGGGTAGGCCCTAACCAATGACTAGTGTCCTTAGAAGAAGAGGGAAATTTGAGCAGAGATACAGGAGAGTGGAATGCCATGTGAAGACACAGAGACACACAGAGAAGAGCATCATATAAACACAAAGGCAGAGATTGCAGTGATGTGTCTACAAACCAAGGAATACCAAGAATTGCTGGCAAGCATCAGACACTAGAAAGAGGGAAGGAAGTATTCTTTCCCAGAGCCCTCGGAGGAAACATGGCCTTGCCATGACACCTTGATTTTAGACTTCTGGCCTCCAGAACTGTGAGACACCAAATTTATTTTAAGCCACCAAGTTTGTGGTACACTTTATGACAGGAGACCCAGTAAACTAATACAGTTAGAAAGAGACACAGCAGAAGACAGAAGAGGAAGGGTGGAGATGGAAAAAAGCTTATAGAAGGTCAGAGGCAAAGAACCAGAGACTGATAAATTCCAGAAGAAATATAACTGGAGCAAAGGAGAAGGTGATGTCACCAAAACCTCAAAAACCAAAAATAACTTATTTGGTTCCATGATGATACCCCTTAATCTCCAACCTCACTATTCTCACCATTACTCCCTCCTGCCTATAAAGTCTTAAAAGATCATTGGCAGCTCTGCCCAAGTAAAAAGAAAAGAGTAATGAAAGCTAAGAATGAATTGATACGAGCTGCTGATAGGAATGAAACCCGCACCACTGTGAATGCCAGCTATAAACACAGCTTCAATTAGTAAAGTTGATTTATGATAAGTTGAAGATGGACAGGGTAATCTCTAACCACCAAAATAATAAGAGTGTGCAAATATCAAGCTAATAGAGGGGGAAATGAAATAACGAAAAACATTAAACAACCTAAAACAAAAAAGTGAAGAAGGAAAAGGAAAATGCAGTACGAAACAAAAAGGGAAACAGAAGGCAAAGGATGATATTTATACCCAAATATACCAGTAATTACATGGAAGTGAACTAAATAACCCAATTAAAAACAAATATTATTTATTTATTAATACTTACAAATATTTATTATTAAATAAAGGAAGAAAAAAAACGCTATAACCTACCTCCTAGAAATAAACCTGAAATAAAAGGGTACAGAAAAGCTGGAAGTTAAAAGAAAAGAAAAATGCCATGCAAACACTAAAATATATAAAACTCTTGGGGGTTGGGTTCCCTCTGAAACAGACCTAAAACAAATATTTAAGAACACATAGAGTTTCCTGGGATCACTTCCCAAATAAACTAACAGGAGCATTGGGAAGGATGAAGAGTAATTTTTTTAAAAAAAGAAGGAAAGCAATACTGGATGCATTAATTATCAGGTTACTACTCTAGGTACCTGAGACACAATCCCACTGAGTACCTCTAACAATTGTACAAAATCCTTCAGAGCTGTTCCATCCATGAGGGGATAAAGCTGAGGTACTTATTCTCCAGTTCCCATTTGCCACTACGCACATGCGCCAAGCTTACCAGAGAAAGCCCTCAGGTGGAGAATCATAGGTGACTGCAATAGGAAACAATCACACAATTCTGTGTGTGCACAGAAATGATGAGAGCCAAGGAAATATGAGCAGGATATTAACAGGATATGATACATAGTTAAAATAAACTTTAAGGCAAAAGGCCCTTCCAGAGGCAAAGAAAAACACTCTATAAAGATAAAAACTTCAATTCACAAGAAATATAACAAATTGATACACCACTAATAATATAGCATCAAAATACAATTTAAGGCAAAAAATGGACAATATTAAAAAGGAAAGTAGGCAATTCCACAAACTTGACAGGTTTTAATCTACTTTTCTCAGTAACAGATAGAAATACAAGTAAAAATATTAATAACAGGGCGGCCTGGGTGGCTCAGCGGTTTAGCGCCTGCCTTGGCCCAGGGCAGGATCTTGGAGACCCAGGATCGAGACCCGCATCAGACTCCCTGCCTGCAGCCTGCTTCTCTCTCTGCCTGCGTCTCTGCCTCATTCTCTTTCTCTCTCTCTCTCTCTCTCATGAATAAATAAAATCTTTTAAAAATATATTAATAACAATATTGAAGATCTAAACAACACAAATAATTTAATTAACACAGAGGAAGTCAAACAACTTCAGAATGCACTCTTTTTAAGTATAAACAGACATTTGTATAAAGTGACCAATAAGTAAATCTTTTTTTTTTTACAATATGAAAATCTTAACACATTTCAAAATTTAACTTTATATAGAACTGTTCTCCAACCACAGTCCTAGTAAGCGAGAGTTAATACCTAACAGATAACTGAAAGTCCCACATGTTTGGAAATTAAAAGTAGAGCTCTAAATAGCATATGTACCAATGAAAAAAGTTATAAGAGAAATTAGAAAATAATGATAATGAAAATATGGCACATTAAAATTTATCATATATATTTAAAACTATATTTAAATGAAAATTTATAACCTTAAATTTATATGAGGAAAAAAGAAAGTATGAAAATCAATGACCATCCCAAGAATGTAAAAAGCAGAAAAATAAAGCCAAGGAAAATAGAAGAAAGGAAATAAGAACAGAAACAACAAGGATAAGAGCAAAAATTGATAAAATAAAAGACACACCTTTAATTAAAAGGCTTGGTGTTATAAAATGATTAGTAATTAGTGAAATCTTTGAAAGACTTTTTAAGAAATAAAGAGAGAACACCTAATAAAAATTAGCAAATAAATAGGGTGCACACTGCAGATCATTGTTACTAAGAATATCACTAGACAATATTAGAAATTAACTCATACATTTTTTAATTTACACA
Source organism: Canis aureus (assembly GCF_053574225.1). Classification (NCBI taxonomy): domain Eukaryota; kingdom Metazoa; phylum Chordata; class Mammalia; order Carnivora; family Canidae; genus Canis; species Canis aureus. The sequence continues at coordinate 23,155,468 of NC_135645.1, forward strand.
AAATATGCAAATTCCTAGCAACCTACATTTGCCAAAACTGATAAATTAAGAACTAGAAAATCTGAAGAGTCCTATAATTATTAAAAGAATTGAATATGTCATTATTGAGACAGTGTGATATTGGCATAAAGATGGGAAATGAAACAATGAAATAGAATGCCAAGTCTAAAAGCAGACCCAGACATAAAAGAACACTTGATTTGGGACAAAAATGCCCTGCAGAGCAGTTAGGAAAGGATATTCTTTTTAAATAATGCTTGAACAATGGATATTCAAACAGAAAAAAACTTACACATAACCCCTAATTCATACCATACAGAAAAATCAACTCCTGGGAGATTGTAGATCTAAATGCGAAAAGCAGAATAAAGTTTCTAGATATCTAAAAGATATTCTCTTTTAGGAAGTGGGAAGTTGGAAAGATTTCTTAAATCAGACACAAAAAGTTAAAAAAAAATCAGACACAAAAAGCTGTAATTAAAAGGAGATAAAATTAAATTATAACTTTAAAATCAAGAACTTTTATTCCATGATGAATATTAAGAGAGTGAAAAAGAAAACCACAGAGTAAGAAATATTATTTGTAACCCATAACCAACAAAGAAATCATATACAGAATATTATATAAAGAATTTTACATGATCAACAAAGATCTGTTTCTTGATATGATGCAGTGAGAAGGACGGAAAAACACTTCTGTGGTATTCCTACCAAAAATGTATAACCTGAATTGAATCATAAAGAGACAAAATTGAATAAACCCAAATTGAGGACAATTCTACAAAACAAATAGCTTCTAATTTAAAAAAAAAAAATCAAGGCCATGAAAGACAAAGGAAAACTGAAAACCAATTCCAGATTAAAGGAAACAAAAAACCTTAGCCACTAAATGCTACATTCTTAATTGGATCCTAGACAAGAAAATAACAATTTTTCTTCTTTTACTGTAAATGACATTAACTAGCAAGACAATTTGAGAAATTTGAATAAGATAGTTCATTTTTATACCATATTGGTGATCATATAAATGATTATATATAAGATTATTGATTATTGATTTCTATTGATTATTGGTTGCCTTGCCGCACTTCCCTCCTCTCTATCTTCCCCATAGACCTTTCAGCTGCAAGGCCTATTATAGGACTATGGTGTCCCCTGTTGCTTTCCTCGGCCCTTATTGTTCTATTGCCATGTCCATCTTACTTGATTTCATTTGATGGAATAGGGAAGGGAGATTAAAATCCCCTTAAGTACAATTAATCCTATCCTATATAGGATAGGATTAATTGTACTTAAGGGGATTTATGAATTGAATCTCAGAAAAGCCAACCGACTTGGCCCTGCCTTTGGCAGAATGGGGTCTAGAATCCAGTTCCTACGTCATTACTCTTCCCTATAGTACATACTGCCTCTCTAGGACCTCTGGCCTCTGAATTATTTCATCTTCTACAGAGAATCGAATTCCTTCTTAATAAATGTCTTTGAACCATGGTGTGTTTGATTTCTATGGTTGCTGTAACAAATTACTGTCAACTTAGTGCCTTAAAACAACACAAATTTATTCTCTTACAGTTCTGGAGGCCAGAGGCCTGAAATCAATTTCTCTACAAAAGAATCAAGGCATCAGCAGAGCTATAGTTCCTCTAAAGGCTCTAGAGGAGAATGCTTTCCCTTGCCTTTTCTGGTTTCTGGTAAACGTCTACATTACTTGGCTTGTAGTCCCTTCCTTCATCTCCAAAGCCAAAGATGTAGCATCTTCTCTCTGCGATTCTGCTTCCTTCTGCTTTCATCACATGGCCTTCTCATCTGTGTCAAATTTCCTTCTGTCAAAAAAAAAAAAAAAAAATTCCTTCTGTCTTGTTATAATGACACTTTGGACAGAATTTAGTGCCCACCTGATAATCCAGGATACTCGCCTTATTGAGAGATTCCTAACTTAATCACATTAGCAAAGTATCTTTTGCCACAGAAGGTAACACGCACAGGTCCCAAAGATTGAGACCTGATGACCACTGGGGCCATTATTCAGCCTGCCACATGTGGTAACAAATTTAGTGACATGGATATAAACAGCTTCCAAAACTGTGACCTACATGAAAACATTCAAATGCAAACTGAAAAAGGTAGGGATAAGGACACTGTCAGAAAAAAAAAAAAAAACCTAACATCTAGAGTACAATGAAATGTTTATAAAATATCTTTGCTTTTACTTGACTCTTAGTACAATAATCTGACTATAAAAAGACATTTTAAAGACAATAGGGGAGGGGATCCCTGGGTGGCTCAGCGGTTTGGTGCCTGCCTTTGGCCCAGGGCGCGATCCTGGAGTCCCGGGATTGAGTCCCACATCAGGCTCCCGGCATGGAGCCTGCTTCTCCCTCCTCCTGTGTCTCTGCCTCTCTCTCTCTCTCTCTCACTATGTCTATCATAAATAAATAAATAAATCTTTGAAAAATAAATAAATAAAAATAAAGACAATAGGGGACATTTGAATGTAAACTGGGTATTAAAGGATTCCAAGGAATTCTTGTTAATATCATTAAATGTGAAAAATGGAATTGAGTTATGTAAGAAAGTATTCATATTTTTAAGAGGTGCCTAATGAATTATGTAGGGGTAAAGTGACATAAGAACTAGAATTATCTTTAAGATGTTCACCAAAGGATAAGTTTAGTAATAAAGTAAAAATGGCATAAGAGTCCTAATTATTAAATATGGGTGACAGGAAAGTGGGTGGGGAGTCATGACACTATTATCTCTGTTGTTGTGCATATTTGAAATTTTCCAAGAGGAAATAAGAAATGTATAGCCTCCACTTCAGAATACAAATTGCCTCTCCCAATCCCCAGGCTCAGCCTCTGACCAGTTGCTCTAGAGGGCAGAGAAGCAAATGGAAGCAAAGAAACCTGCCTCATAGAAATAAAGAGTGAAGCGGTAATGATGGTGAGCGTATGTGTTTAGCATTTGAGAGGCTGTCTGCTTGGTAACTATTACCAAAAAAATCTCAAGGTTTTAATGATAGAAACTCATAGGAACTTTTTGTGTTTGGGTGTTGGTTGTGTTTTTCTTTTGCAAACCATTTTCTCCCTATTTGTGGGATTGTGATAACCAATATAAGGTTCTTTCCCCAATGAGGTTGGAATATGAAAGGAGTAAAGCCATCAACCCCATCCCACCTGCTTCCAGGCTCTTTTCCATAATACTCCCAGAGTCAGCCTTCTAACAAACCAAAATGACCCTGTCTTCTCGGTGGTTTCCCTGTCTATGCCAGATAAAGTCCACAGATCTTGACAAGACCCTTCATGATCTGGCCTCTCCCAAAGCTGAGGATCCAAAAGTTATAAGAAGAAAAAAAATAAGTTCCCAAAAAATAAAAGATAAAGATAAAGGGATTCAGTTCTAATAGTGGTCCAACAAAAAAATTATAAAACAAACAAAAAGTGAAAATCAAGCTTCAGATATTAGGGCAGCATTAAAATTCAGTTTGTAGTTCTTTTTTTTTAAGATTTTATTTATTTATTCATGATAATCATACAGAGAGAGAGAGAGAGAGAGAGGCAGAGACACAGGCAGAGAGGGAGAAGCAGGCTCCATGCACCGGGAGCTCGACGTGGGATTCGATCCCAGGCCTCCAGGATCGCGCCCCAGGCCAAAGGCAGGCGCCAAACCGCTGCACCACCCAGGGATCCCTTCTTTTTTTTTTTTAATTTAAATTTGATTAGCCCACATATGGTATCATTAGTTTCAGATGTAGAGTTCAATAATCCGTAACACCTGGTGTTCATCACATCACATGCCCTCCTTAATGCCCATCACCCAATTACCCCATCCCCCACTAGCAATCCTCAGTTTGTTTCCTATAGTTAAGATCTCTCATGGTTTGTCTCCCTCTCTGATTTCTTTCTATACTGTTTTCCCTCCCTTCTCCCCTGATCCTCTGTGCTATTTCTTATATTCCACATATGAGTGAAACCATATAACTGTCTTTCTCCAATTGACTTCTTTTGCTCGCCATAATACCCTCCAGTTCCATCCGTGTTGATGTAAATGGGAAGTATTCATCCTTTCTGATGGCTGAGTAATATTCCATTGCATACATATACCACATCTTCCTTATCCATTTGCAGCTGACATGATCCTTTATGTGGAAAATCCAAAGACTCCACCCCAAAATTGCTAGAACTCATACAGGAATTCAGCAACACGGCAGGATATAAAAATCAATGCACAGAAATCAGTTGCATTTCTAAGCACTAACAATGAGACAGAAGAAAGAGAAATTAGAGAGTCGATCGCATTTGCAATCGCACCAAAAACCATAAGGTACCCAGGAATAAACCTAACCAAAGAGGTAAAGGATCTATACTCTAAAAACTACAGAACACATGGGAAAGAAATTCAGGAAGACACAAAGAAATGGAAAAACATTCCATGCTCCTGGATTGGAAGAATAAATATTGTGAAAATTTCTATGCTACCCAGAGCAATCTACACATTCAGTGCAATCCCTATCAAAATACCATTAACATTTTTCACAGATCTGGAATAAATATTCCTAAAGTTTGTATGGAACAAGGAAAGACCCTAAATGGCAGAATATTGAAAAAGAAAACAACACTGGGGCATCACAATCCTGGACTTCAAGCCCTATTACAAAGCTGTAATCGTCAAGACAGTATGATACTGGCACAAAAACAGACACATAGATCAATGGAACAGAATAGAGAACTCAGAAATAGAATAGAGAACCCCACTAATTTCCAACAAAGCAGGAAGAATATCCAATGGAAAAAGGACAGTTTCTTGAACAAATGGTGCTGGGAAAATTGGACAGCAACATGCAAAAGAATGAAACTGGACTATTTCCTTACACCACACACAAAAATAGACTCTAAATGAATGAAAGATCTTCATGTGGGACAGGAATCCATAATATCCTAGAGGAGAACACAGGCAGCAAGCTCTTTGACCTCAGCCATGGCAACTTCTTGCTAAAAATGTCTCCAAAGACAAGGGAAACAAAAGCAAAAATGAACTATTGGGACTTCATCAAGATAAAAAGCTTCTGCACAGTAAAGGAAACAGTCAACCAAACTAAAAGGCAACCTATGCAATGGGAGAAGATATTTACAAATGACATATCATAAAGGACTAGTATCCAAGATCTATAAAGAATTTACTGAACTCAAGACCCAAAGAACAAATAATCCAGTCAATAAATAGGCAGAAGACATGAATAGACATTTCTCCAAAGAAGACATACAAATGGCCAATAGAGTGGGCACCTGGATGCCTCAGTAGCTGAGCGTCTGCCTTTGGCTCAGGGCGTGATTCAGGGTCCTGAGATCAAGTCCCACATCAAGCTCCCTGCATGGAGCCTGCTTCTCCCTCTGCCTGTATCTCTGCCTCTCTCTGTGTGTCTCTCAGGAATAAATAAATAAAATCTTAAAAAAAAAAAAAAAGGCCAACAGACACATGAAAAAATGCTCCACATCACTGGTATCAGGGAAATACAAATCAACCACAGTTCAGAGTTCTTAACAGACCTAGACCATTCCAAGGGAGTACTTAGTATTTAATTTCAAATTCACATTCTGACTTGAAAGTAATTGCTAAGGTAATTAACATGGCATTGTAAAAATATTATCTAGATATGTTGGAAATCCTTCCTTTCTAAACCAAAAATCAAGTTGTCTAGTCTTAACAGGACAAAATGAACTGAAGTTGAAAGTGCCCTGGAAACTTCAGGATACAGGAATGCCATAACAATTTCTTTTCATCAATGAAATAAAACGATACAAACATATTTTCAGTGAAAAGTGAAAAGTCTCCTGGATTGCAAAATCAGATCTCCTTGCTTGCAAAAATTGCTTAACTGCTCATGCCTATCTGCCATCAATCCACTGCCTCACAACGAGATTTCTCCTTTTCTTAAAAGCCTAATTGGATTTGGGAGATAAAACATATGCAATAGATAAATATATACAAAGTTCTATGTTAATGCAAATTATTTCTTTGAAACGATTACCCAATAGTGACTTATCCCAAGTATTTAGCGTACTTACTCTTCTTTGCTTGGGCAACACTGTGTCTTCTGTGTTTCTAGTTAGTCTCTCTTTGCAGAAAGTAAATTGATAAGAAGTTGGATTTCATTCAGGTACTTGAATTTTCTCTCTCTTCTCTGAACAACTGTATATTTCTTATATGTCTTCTTTGTTTAGAAATGATTATACATTGACCTCAATTATTCTCTATTTCCCTTAAGGCTTTTCTTTATCAAAAACTGTATGTTTTCTCATGAGAGAAAACCTTCATGACATTGGATTTGCAATGATCTCTTGGATATGGCACTAAAAGCACAAGTAACAAAAGAAAATATATATAATATGGACTTCATAAACGTAAAACTTTTATACATCAAAGAACACTGTCAAGAAAGTGAAAAGAAAACCCACAAAATGGGAGAAACTATTTGTAAGTCATTTATCTGATTAGAAATCAATATCCAGAACAATGGAATAATTCCTACAACTCAACAATGAAAATACAAACAACCCAATTCAAAACTGGGCAAAAGATCTGATTAGACATTCCTCCAAAGAAGATATACAAATGGTCCGTAAGCACATGAAAAGATGTCACCATCACTAGTTATTAGGGAAATACAAATCACAATCACAGTGAGACACCTCTTTAACCAATGTGGACGGCTATTTTTTTCTTAATGGAAAATAACAAGTGTTGGCAAAGATATGCAGAAACTGGAACTCTTATGCATTTCTGGTGGGAATGTAACATGGTATAGCCACTGTAGAAATGACTGTGGCAATACCTCAAAAAGTTAAAAACAGAATTATCATATGATCCAACAATTCCATTCCACGTATATACCAAAAAAAATTGAAAATCAGGGATTTGGGTACTTATAGACCTACGTTCATAGCATCATTACTCAAAATAGTCAAAAGGTGAAAACAACACAAATCCATCAAGAGATGATTGGCTAAACAAAGTGAGATATATACATACAACCGAATATTATTCAGCCTCTCAGTGTTCTTCAGACTGAATGACTCCATTTTCTTTGAGTATTACCCATGGGTCAACTTAAAATAAAAACAAAAGCATTGCAAAGAGACCCAAGGTACTTGAGGTCAAACCCCAACTCTACAGCTTAAAAGGATATGATCTCAGCAAGTAATTTCATCTCTTTAGGACTCAATTTCATCATCTATAAAATGGCAGCTTGCTAGAGCCAGTGAAGCCATAGTTCTAGAAGCAGCCCACCCAGAAACAAGTACTGGCTTTTCAACCTGTTAGCTGTGGGTCCTCAGGCAACCTCTTTACTTTCTCTGTGCCTTGGTTTCCTAAGCTAGGAGATAAGGATAATATCAAACTAATGTGTTTAATGATGATTAAATGAGTTAATGCTTATAAAGCCTGTGGAACTGTATCTAGTACATAGTACAAGCTGAATTAAAAATTAACTTTTACTATTACTATATATGCTCAACTTTCTCTTTTAAAAAACAGCCTCAGATATTTTAAAATATTTCCTTCTATAAAAGAACTAATTTCCTTCCATAAAACTTGTTACCAGAGGGGACTGAATCTTTCAAACACAAACAATGCACCACAGTTTTGATTTTGATGGCTGGATCTATTTAGTTGTAAAATGTAAATATTTGATGTAAATTCTCTTAACAGGAGCTTTAAATAAATTTAAAATATAAAGGATTTTCCATGGAGTTGATTGTCCAGAATTTCTTAGAACATTCTCACTGCCAAGTTGAAAAATAATAATAGTAATAAAAGCTTTTCAAACATTCAACTTAAATGCCTTAATTCTTTGGAACTGTTCTTTTTCATTTCCGAGCTCCAAATAATGAAGAGCTATTGCTTCAGGAAAGAACAGAGAAGCCACACAGTTATTATCTGTTGATATGTTTGTCAAAGTAGGATACAACGTCTGAGATAAAGTGCTGCAGGCCTGACTGGTTCTATTGTCTGGAATAAAATCATGAGGAATGGGATCCAATGCCACAAGGAGGCCAAGGACTGAGCAAAGAAGGGGAGCTTTATTTTCAATCAGAAGTTTTTCTTCTTTCTACTCTGCAACCCTTACCCGTCCCTACCCCTGCCATGTTTTCCAAAACTACAATCTCAATAAAAGCTTAGGTAAAATAAAAGAAAGAACTAAAATAACATGTGAATTAGGTAAGTTGGCTATTCATTCCTCGTGTGTTCCTTCAGCTAGCAAACCACCACTGACTTGCATTCACCGATAGATTCAAGGATTTCTATTTGTGGCCACAAAGCAAAATAAATGGCAAATCCACGGATCTGGTGAGGCTCCTAAGGCTGTTTTGCATGCAGATAAACCCTAAAAAATATATAAGAAGTCCAGAAACAATCTTGGGGGGAAATCTCAAAGATTACTTTTTGGTTGAGGGGTTGCTTGTTGAACCCTCCTGTTCTGCTCAGGAATGGGACATCTCTCAATAAGCATTAATGCAGAACTGATTCCAACTTAGATTACTAAATCACTGTCTTGAAATGGGAAGTTCAAGTTCAAATTTAAAGGAACAGAAGTTAAATGTCTATATTCACCCACTTGGATTCTCACTTCATTGACATTTCCTTTAACCCATGACACCCATTTCCTTTAACCACCCTCACCGGATCTTTTGCTTCCAGCATAAACTCAGACAAAACCATTTATTGGGATCCCTGGGTGGCACGGTGGTTTGGCACCTGCCTTTGGCCCAGGGCGCGATCCTGGAGACCCGGGATCGAGTCCCACGTCGGGCTCCTGGTGCATGGGGCCTGCTTCTCCATCTGCCTATGTCTCTGCCTCTCTCTCTCTCTGTGACTATCATAAATAAATAAATTTTTTTTTTAAAAAGTAAAAAAAAAAAAAATTTATTAACAGAGTAAAAACAGTTAGAATCCCTAAGGCAGGAAGAAGTGGGGAGTCCAGGGCTAAGAATGGATGGTTGATCAACACAAGTGAACATACTTAAGTCCTTGCTAAATTTTCTCATGATTTATCCCATACAGAGTTCCAAGGAATCTTTGAATTTTAAATTATTGAGATGGTCACTTGAACTTACAGAGCATAAAAGGAATAAAATGGGAATGGGAAGCCACATAAATGTTAAATGACTAGTTCATTGGCGAAATCAATTAACTTCAAACTGACTCGTACTGCACCAACAATATTTAACAAAATATCAGAGAATCAGGTGCTTTTTAAAAGTCAGTTAGCTGATTTAAAATGCTGAGTTGACTCAGGTCTTGTCCTCGCCTATACTAAGCCCTTCTCCAATATCCTCTAAATATCACACTTTTCAGATATCGCTCTATTACTCTATCTAAAACTGTTCCTTTCTAATCAGAATTCCTAGCACTTTAGGGAGGCCTGGGTCACTCAGTGGTTGAGCGTCTACCTTCAGCCCCAGGGCATGATCCTGGAGACCCGGGATCGAGTCCCACATCGGGGGTCTCTCTGCAGGGAGCCTGCTTCTCCCTCTGCCTATGTCTCTGCCTCTCTCTCTGTGTGTCTCTCATGAATAGATAGATAAAATCTTTAAGAGAGAACTCCTAACACTTTATTAGAAACACTAATGTTGCCCTCTTCTTACTTTGTTTTAGAGTTATTTGTTTCTTTTCCTGCAGGCAGGAGTAATGTGTTTTTAATTTTTCACAATGCCTTATGTAAAGTACCCAAAATATTAATTGAATGAATGTCTTCAATTTTCCTGTCACGTACCATTATGCGGAAAGATCTCTAACCATTCTAATGCAGATGAAGGACTGACAAGAATCCAAGTTTCTCTTAAATTTTACTTTTCATGAACTTGCCTTCCTGCTTGTATCATACTTACACTGATTATCAAAAAGCTTGATTTCCTAGAGTGCACAACTGTCAGGAGGAGGGAGACAGACCAGAATGCTGAATGAGTGACAAGAAGAAATCAGTTTAAAATTAAAACTCTATCTTAGCTATGATAAGTCATGTTCCCTGAGGAAAAGACTGTAGGGGAGATTTGCATTCAGACTTTCTTCCTCCCCCCAATTGCAGATTGAACATCTGTAATAGGGTAAAGAATGAAGGATTAGGAGGAAGGCGAGATTGAACTGTGATATAGAAACAACAGATGTTTCACCAAATGCCATTGGGAGGGCAGAGATGGGATAACACCTCAGAGTTGTTCCAAATTGAGGTAAGAGAGCCTGGGACATTTTGCATATCCCCTAGTCATTGGACGCAGGCAGCTTCCAAACACAGCATAGTCTTGGGAAAGGACAATTTCCAGAGAGGGACTTGGGTGAAAGCTGTCAGCAGCCAATATTTTAGGGAACTGAAGGAAGGAGCATCCCAGTCTTGAAGCAGGGACTCTGAGTAGTAGACCACAGTATCCCCTACAAAGTTAATTTACAAAGCAATCTACATATATGGCCAATGAAGTGAATATATATATACAAACAAATCAGCACTGCTATTTAACCAAGAAAATCAAGTCACTAAGTCACAAGGTATTTTTTTATATTATTTTAAGAGGTTATTGAGAAAATGAGGCATCTAAAATAATTTCTGTCATTGCCTTGGCCAGACATCTAGTGATAGCACAAGTATCACCTGCAAAGTATATTTACTTAAATGAAATCAGGAAAATAATGCTTGGGTCCATTGCTTTCCCAAAAGACACTGATGGGAACAGATTCTCTCTCTACTCAGTTTTATGACATTATTGCTAATACTGCATTGAGGTGAAATAGTATTATAGTTAAGAATATAGATCCTAGCTGTGCCTGGCATACCGTTAATTCCCTTTAATGGTAGTATGAACATTTAATATCATAAAAGATCCAGTAATATTTAGAACATTTATCAGTTTATCACCATTCTTGAGTACAAATCCTCACTCCCCACTCCAAAAAGAAATGCTGCTGTCTGGGTTTGGTGTGGAATTATTACTTACACAAAACAGTTTACATGAGTAAATGAGTTTGGATAGATTGATGAGAAATCAACAGGGCTTCCCCAATATTAGACACCCATATGTCCTTGAATAGACTCAAATTGACACAGTAACCATTATTCTAAAAGTCAGAGTGGCCTACCATAAGAACTCAGCCTAAGACTCAAGACACTAAAAATAATAATCCTATATTCAGAGGAATATTATACAAATGGAAATAATCAGTTGGAAGGTAGGCAGGAATAATATCATGGATATGTTATAAAAAAGTAGTTGAGAGGGACGTCTGGGTGGCTCAGCAGTTGAGCATCTGCCTTCAGCTCAGGGAGTGATCCTGGGGTCCCAGATGGAGTCCCACATTGGACTCCCTGCAGGGAGCCTGCTTCTCCCTCTGCCTGTGTCTCTGCCTCTCTCTGTGTCTCTCGTGAATAAATAAATAAAATCTTTTTTAAAAAAAGAAAAGAAAAGTAGTTAAGAATAGGAGCCCTAAGTCAAACTGAAAAAAAAAAAATTCTCATATTGCTTTTCTGCTATGTACATTCTTAGGACAAGTTAATAACTTTTCTGAGCCTTACTTTTCTCAACGCAATTAGTAATAATTCCAGTCTCATTAAGATTACGGTGCTATCAAGGGTGACATCAGCAAGATGGGAGGCTAGAAGGACCTAGTACTCATCCCCTAAAAAAAACCAGCAATTTTAAAACTACCCACAAAAAAAAAAAAAAAAAAAAAAAAAAAAAAAAAGGCCAGCTCTGGGTGAGCTCCAGAGTATAACAAGAAAGCTGCAACAACCCAGTGGAACACAAAAACTGATGATAGCTACATAGAAAAGCAAAGAAAGCATTTTACCTACATCACCCTATCCCCCAGCCTGGTGTGTTTGGGCAAGAAGAAGGCCCCAAATTCGCCCATGGGTATATGGGGAGCAGGAGAACCCCAGAAGCTCTAACTACCCAGGCCTACAGCAGCCCTCACTGCTGCCATGGATACACACAGCTTGTCCCACCAAGGACCCCCACAGTCTTTGCTGACTAGTAGAGCTGCCCGGAGTCCACACTGCTTCACTGCTTCACCTCCCACCTCCAGCTGCAGCACCCTAGCCCAATGGCACTCACAAGTGAAGCTAGTCCACAAAGTCTAGAATAAAGGACTGCTCCTTCAAATGCACAAGTGTTCTTAACACAAGTGTTCATTAATTAGATGGGAGGAATCTTTTCACAATGTAAACATATGTCAAATCATCATGACGTACACCCTAAGTATCTTATAATTATGTCAGTTATACCTCAATAAAGCTAAAAAAGGAAGACTCAAATACATAAAGTCAGAAAATAAAGGAGGAGATATTACAATGGGTATCTCAAATATTAAAAGAATCATAAGAGACTCTTATGAACCATTATACTCCAACAAAGGAGACAACCTACAAGAAATGGTTACATTCTTGGAAACATACAACCTATCAAAACTAAATTAAGAGGAAATAGAAATCCTAAATAGACTGATAACAAATAAGGAGATTGGATCAGTAATCAAAAATCTTCCAGGGTGCCTGGCTGGCTCAGCTGGTTAAGTGTCTGCCTTGCCTTTGGCTCAGATCATGATCCCAGTGTCCTGGGATCAAGCCCCGCATCGGGCTCCCTGCTCTGCAGGAAGTCTGCTGCTCCATCTCCCTCTGCCTGATGCTCCCCCTGCTTGTGCACTCTCTCTCTCTCTCTCTCTCTCTAATATATAAATAAAAACCTTTAAAAAAATCTTCCAACAAATAAAAGCCCAGGATCAGATGATTTCATAGGTAAGTTCTACCAAACATTCAAAAAAGAATTATTACTAATCTTTCTTAAACTCATCCCCAAAAAAAGAAGAGGGAACATTTCCTAACTCATTATATGAAGCCAGCATCACCCTAAAACCAAAACCAACGATACTAAAAGAAGAGAAAATTAATGCCAATATCTCTGATGAACATAGATGCAAAAATCCTCAGTAAAATACTAGCAAACTAAATGCAACAGCACATTAAAAGCATCATAAATCAGGACTATGTGGGATTTAATCCTGGGAAGCAAAAATGGCTCAACAAATGCTAATCAATCAGTGTAATACACCACAGTAACCAAATGAAAGGGGAAAAAAATACATGATCATTTTAATAGACACAGAAAAAGCATTTGACAAAATTCAATACATATTCATGATTAAAACTTTGAAAAAAATAGTAATAAAAGGAACTTACCTCAACACAATAAATACCATCTATGAAAAGCCCACAGCTAATATTATAATCAATAGGAAAACACTGAAAGCTTTTCCTCTAAGATCTGTTACCAGCATGGATGCCCACTCTCATAATTTCTTTTTAACATAATAGTAGATAGTAGAAGTCCTAGCCAGAGCAATTAGACAAGAAAAAGAAATAAGCCATCCAACTCAGAAAGGAAAAAGTAAAAGTATCTTTTATCTGCAGATGACAAGATCACATGTGTAAAAACTCTAAAAGCTTAACCAAAAAAATGGTTAGAACTGATAAACAATTCAGTAAAATTATAGGATACAAAACCAATAGACGAAGATCAGTTATATTTCTGTATACAAACATCAATCCAAAAAGTAAATTGAAAAAGCAATCTCTTTCACAGTGCAACAAAAAGAACAAAATACTTAGGGATAAACTTAACCAAAGAGGTAAAAGTCTTATACATTTGAAAGTATAAAACATCAGTGAAGTAAATTTTAAAAGACACAAATGGAAAGACATTTCGTGCATATGGTAAGAAATAGTATTGTTCGTATGTTAATATGTTCATTGTTAATATGTCCATCCTATTCAGAGTGATCTACAGATTCAATGCAATCACCATCAAAATACTACTTCTTGGGCAGCCCGGGTGGCGCAGCAGTTTAGCCCTGCCTTCAGCCCAAGACGTGATCCTGGACACCCGGGATCAAGTCCCACGTCGGGCTCCCTGCATGGAGCCTGCTTCTCCCTCTGCCTGTGTCTCTGCCTCTCTGTCTCTCTGTTTCTCTCATGAATAAATAAATAAAATCTTTTAAAATAAATAAATAAATAAATAAATAAATAAATAAATAAAATAGAAGTAGAAAAACAATCTAAAATTCATGTAGAATTACAAAAGATCCTGAATAGTCAAAACCATCTTGAGTAAGAAGAACAAGCTCAAGACATCACACTCACTGATTTCCAAACATATTACAAAGCTATAGTAACCAAAATAGTATGGTACTGACATAAAAACAGATATATACACCAATGGAACAGAACAGAATGCCCAGAAATAAGTCCACTTATCTATGATCAACGGATCCTCAACAAAGGTATCAAGAGAACACAGTGAGGGAAGGATAGTCTCTTCAGTAAACCATGGTGGGAAAACTAAATATCCAAATGCAGAAGACAGAAAATGGACTCTTATCTCATCCTATCTACAAATATCAACTTAAATGGATTATTAGACTTAAGCATAAGACTTGAAACTTTTAAAATATTAGAAGAAAGCATAAGGAAAAAACTCCTTAACATTGTTATAGGCAATAATATTTTAAACGTGACACAAGAAGCAGGCAACAAAAGCAAAAGACATGTGGGATTACATCAAGCTGAAAGCTTCTGCATGGCAAAGGAACCCATGAACAAAATGAAAGGCAATCTACGGAGGCAATCTACGGAGAAAATATTTACAAACCACATATCTGACAAGGAGTTAAAATTCAAAATATATAAGTAATTCATATACCTCAATAGAAAAAAAAGGTTTAAAAATGGGCAAAGGACGTCAATAGACCTTTCTCAAAAATAAAAATAAAAGACACATAAAGGGCCAGAGGTATATGATAAAACTTCTCAATATCACTAATCACCAAGGAAATGCAAATCAAAACCACAATGTTTTTATTTATTTATAATGAAAACAGGTGAGAATTTTCACACCGGCTAGAATGACTATCAGACAGGAGATAACAAATGTTGGTGAGAATGTGCAGAAAAGGAAACCATTGCACAATTTGGTGAGAATGTAAATTAGCATAGCCATTATGAAAAACAGTAAGGATATTCTTCAAAAAATTAAAAACAGGCTATCCCTGGGTGGCCCAGTGGTTTAGCACCTGCCTACGGCCCAGAGCATGATCCTGGAGACCCGGGATCAAGTCCCACATCAGGCTTCCGGCATGGAGCCTGCTTGTCCCTCTGCCTGTGTCTCTGCCTCTCTCTCTCTCTCTCTCTCTCTCTCTCTCTCTCACTCTGTGTCTCTCACGAATAAATAAAATCTTAAAAAAAAAATTAAAAATAGAACTGCCTCATGATCCAGCAATCCCACTGCTGCATATATTTATCCAAGGGAAATGAAATCAATATCTCAGAGATACCTATTCTCCTACGTACATTGTAGCATTATTCACAACAGCCAAGATATACAAACAAACTAAATGTCCGTTGATGGATGAATAGATAAAGCAAAAGTGGTGAGTGTATATACAATGGAATATTTGTTCAGCCTTGAAAAAGAAGGAAATCCTAACATTTATGACAACATAAGTGAGCCTGGAGGACATTTATACTAAGTGAAATAAGCCAGACACAGAGAAACAAATAATTCATGATCTCACATATATGTGGAATCTAAAATAGCCACATTTGAATGTGAACTGGTGCCGCCACTCTGGAAAACTGTGTGGAGGTTCCTCAAAGAGTTAAAAATAGACCTGCCCTATGACCCAGGGATTGCCCTGCTGGGGATTTACCCCAAAGATACAGATGCAGTGAAACGCAGGGACACCTGCACCCCGATGTTCACAGCAGCAATGTCCACAATAGCCACACTGTGGAAGGAGCCTCGGTGTCCATCGAAAGATGAATGGATAAAGAAGCTGTGGTCTATGTATACAATGGAATATTCCTCAGCCATTAGAAACGACAATACTCACCATTTGCTTCGACGTGGATGGAACTGGAGGGTATTATGCTGAGTGAAATAAGTCAATCAGAGAAGGACAAACATTATATGGTCTCATTCATTTGGGGAACATAAAAAATAGTGAAAGGGAATAAAGGGGAAAGGAGAAAAAATGAGTGGGAAATATCAGAAAGGGAGACAGAACATGAGAGACTCCTAACTCTGGGAAATGAACAAGGGGTAGTGGAAAGGGAGGTGGGCACGGGGTGGGGGTGAATGGGTGACAGGCACTGAGGGGGGCACCTGATGGGATGAGCACTGGGTGTTATTCTGTATGTTGGCAACTTGAACACCAATAAAAAATAAATTTATAAAAAAATAAAATAAATAAAATAACCACATTTGTTAAAATAGAGAGTATAATGGTGGTTTCCAGGGACTCAGGGGAGGGGGAAATGGGAAGATGTTGTTCCAAAGGTACATTTCAATTAGACAAGATGAATGAGTTCTGAAGATCTAATGTACGGTAGTGTCAATGTGGTTAACAGCACTGTATTGTATACTTGAAATTTGCTAAGAGGGTAGATCTTAAGTATTCTCACCACAAGAAAGAAAGGAAGGAAAGGAGGGGGCACCTGGCTGGCTTAGTCAGTGGAGTATGCAACTCTTGATCTCCAGGATTGCGAGTTCAAGCCCCAGTTGAGTGTAGAGATTACTTAAAAATAAAACCAAAAAAAAAAAAAAAAAAGAAGGAAGGAAATGGTGACTACATGAAATGATAGATATGTTCATTAGCTTGACTGTTGCAATTATTTCTATATATGCATATGTCTCGAAAGAGGTTGTACAACTTAGACATACACCGTTTTTGCCAATTCCTTCCCTCAGTGAAGACAGGAGGGAGATCATGGTGCCGTTACACAGGATTTTATGTGAAAAGTGCTTAGCAGAATGTTTAATATATTCATACATTCAAGTAAATAGTAAATACCAAATAGTAACAGTATGTTTGAAGATATTACAGATTTGAAGAACTATATTCAACCTTCATTGAAATATGTTCTATGGAACAGCTATGAGAAAATCATCTTTTGAAAATTTAAGTTATAAAATATTCCAAAGCCCCATGATATTGTGAAACAATGGTCAGCCCCAATTGTGTTAGTGCCACATATTCTTGCATCATGGTTTCAGACTTTTTTAGTTCACAATCCCTCTAAAAGATTTTTGAAAAACTATGTAGTTCTTCAGATATTTAACTTTACTTTTCTTTAAAAAAAAAAAAAGATTTTATTTACTTATTTGAGAGAGAGAGAGCAAAAGTGAGCATGAGCAGGGGGAGGGGCACAGGGGGAGGGAGAGGCAGGCTCCTCACGGAGTGGGGAGCCCAACGCAGGGCTCAATCCCAGGACCCAGAGATCATGACCTGAGCCCAAGTCAGACACTTAACTGACTGAGCCACCCAGGTGCCCCTAACTTTACTTTTTTCATGAGTTTTTACATTTTATTTTTTATTATCAGGAAAGAGAAATATGTACATTTCATGAAATAAAATAAATGAGGTCTGACTAATCAGAATAAACCCTTCATAATATACTTTGATGAAATAGGTATTAACTCTCTTATGGAATTAAGCACTAGCTGACCTGCAGACACATCTTAGAAACAGCCTCTGTAAGAAGCACCTCTGTAGAAACTAAAGTTAGTTTCCTGGCTCTACAAGACTGGGTTGGAAATTTAGTATGGTACATTTGACTAGTTCTTCATACTTTTCAAAGAAATTTCGTACTCTTCTTTCTCGTTATGGGCTGTATCTCTGAACTATCACTTGGTCGGAGAACCACTTCTCTTGACTCTCTGTGGCCTTTATAGAGACAGCAAAAGGAAAATGGCTAAAAATAAGCTGTCCTAAAATTGACTCTCTCATTTCTCAACATATTCCCATATATTTTGACTTTCTATGCTTAATTCAGCCCACCACTTTAGTTCCAGCCCTCTTCTTTCTGAGAAATATATTTTCAATTCTTGGGAAAATGGAAGGATGATCATTTCCCACAAGGTCAATGAAGAGAGAGCAATGCCAATACATCTATAGCCTGTTTCAAAAGAAGAGAGGAAAAAAAGGCAAAGAGTTGGCAATATTTTTTTTTTTAAGTGCTGCAACTGCTCTATAAGATCACTGGCTCTTGAGTTGTAAAGGAAATATTGACAGAATCTGAAACTTAATTTATTGTTATCTAAAGATCATGCAGATAACTTAAAAACTGTTAGGCATCATTTACAACCACCAAGTCTCCTAAACCAATATCCCAGAAAGAGGTGAAATTTACCAGCTTTGCATTATCAGTGAGGGAAAGGTCATGGAATTCCTGAGCTGGAAGCATTTTGAAAATATCTAGTTCACTAGCTTCATTTTCAGGTGCCAAGAAAATGTGAAAATATTAGAAGTATGTTTTAACATATCCTTTAAAATCCATTATCATTTTTTTTTTTTAAAGAAAACAAATGACACAGTGAAGAACAGTCGTCCTCTGTCAGAGAAAGTTATCCTCTTCAACCAAGTACACAGCTTCAGGAGGGATTCAGTAGAGCAGGGGAAAAAAAAGAGAGAGAAAGGAAAAAAGCCAGGCAGATTAACCTGGCCATCAATAGGGTGACAAATGTTGCAGCCAGAAACCCTGACATCTGGTGAATGCACTATTTCTAAGTTATCCAGACATTGCAATGAAATGTCATGCAGTCCTATCCAAGAAGGAGCATGGGTTCTTGTAAAAAGAATCTGGGTTTAAGTCCTAGTTTAACCATTTATTGGATAAGTTGGGCAAATACCTTCACATCTCTGACCCTGACCTTCATCTTTAAGAAAGGAAAAATAATGAACTACTCCGCCCACCTTACATAGCTGTAAGGACCAAATGAGATAGATGATGATACGTGGTAAAGGTCAGAGTAAACTATAAAGGGCTAGGACAGCAAAACCCAAATATAATTCATGTTCCATGTGCCCCCGTTTATGTAAAGTAACAGAAACAGTCCAGCAAAAAAATGCAAACATACATGCACTCACACATATGCACATGTACAAGCTTGTTATTGTCTGGGTTTTTTTAATTCGATTTTAGCCATCCTCCTGGATGAGAAGTGGTATCTCATTGTGGGTTTGATTGGCATATTCCTAATGACTAATAATATTGAGCATCTTTTCTATGCTTATATCTTTCACACATGTCCTCCCGTTCCATTGGCTGTCCTTTTATTTTCCTGGTAGTGTCATTTGAAGCACAAGAGTTTTTAACTTTGATGAAATCCCATTTACCTGTTTTTTCTTCTTCCATAGTTTGTGCTTTTAGCATCTTCTTTTCTTTAATTTCACCCTCATTCAAACATATAGACTACTTTAAAGCTAGTCCAGGAACCGGGGGCTACCTGCGCCAAAGCTGTCCTAGCCACAGTGGATCTTGGCTGGAAATAAGAGACACATTAGAACTCTGTACCACATGAATTCGTTGATTTCTACTCTTTCATCATCCCACCCTTCCACACCCACCATACCCCACCCTTAGTTTCTGCCGAAGTTCCTTTTGGAAAACTCCAACGTCATCACAGGTGAACAAAAGGAAAAAGGTTACATCTCTGCCAGGGTATGTTGGAAAATAAGTATGTTCTCAATGATCAGATGTCTCTGTGCTACACTTTCAACTAAAAAGTTCAGAAGGACCAGTATAGAAAGTATGGACCCAGAAGGCACAGAACTGGATAGAATCATGATTATCCTCACCAAATTTGCAAGAAGAATTGACAAACAAAAGCCTGAAAGAAGAGTCAGAAGAGTATAAAAAGTAAAAACAAACCATGAAAATACATAATGGCCTGTATTCGCTTTTCAAGGAGGAGAAGGTTCTCCATACCTCGGGGGGTATTAATGGGTATCGTTGGCCAGTACTTCTTTTCTAAAGTAACTGCAGGTTAGTACTATGTCCACCTAAGGGGAGATTGGCGTTCTCGTAGAAATTTGACTATAAGAAAATGGATCCGGCTTAAACCAGAAAGTTTCAATCCCAATTCCCTAATTATGGAAAAGAGTATTTGGTTGGTCTAAGCTGATCGAGTTACCATCACTTCTCCAATCAAAGTGGCCAACATCATGTAGTACAAACAGGACTCCTTCAGGAAGGAAAGCTGAAAACATATCTAATGTGAAAATGGCTTAAGGTAGTGTCATTACCTGGTAGAAAGAACAGCAATAGTCTAGACAAGTCCATAGTCTTTACACTCGATGCATTCTTTAAATGAGTCTGTCCCATTAAGAATCAGTGGAGTTTTTCTAACTTTCGTATACACACACACACACACACACACACACACACACACACAATTCCCATGAGCACTGCAATTATAAGATTAAAATATCTTTTACAAATACATATCTATGTTTAGTTCTTTCTCTAAACAGCAAATTCTAAAAAAAATAAAAATAAAAAATAAACAGCAAATTCTCCCATAACACAAAATAACCCCAAATTCTGAGGTCTTTTTGTGTTGTAAAGTTATACTACATTTAACTTTCTCAAGTGAATAGTTTCAAACTGTATATTCAACTGGGAGCATGGATCAGTGGTTAAAAACAGGAAATTTGATGAGCAAACTTGAAACCAGTGAAAATGCAGACGATAATAAGGGAAATTCAGAAAAACCTGAAATTGTCCACAGATGTGACATCTATGGAGCGGTTCCTAAGTTTTCCCACACGAAGCTAATAGTAGAAAGCCTGATTGCAATATCCTGTCAAATGAGCAGTAAATCAACAGAAAGCAATCATCGTCTGTTCTCACATTCTAACTTAAAGTATTTTCCTTAGTATTTTGGAGATTTAGTTAAGTTTTGTGACCTCTGTTCATGAAATCCTGGAATAATAATTGTCAGAGACCATGATGCTGGCAGAAGTATTTAAAACCCAATCATGCAAAGTTTAAGGAAGAGCACCAAATTCAATGAAAAGCACAGCCAAAAAGGCTAAATAGAAATTGCTTCAAGTTTTCCTCAAAGGCAATCTTAGACTCCCCCTCAGAGAATGAAGCCTCTATACTACCAGACAAGAGTGAAACAGAAAAGCAAGTGAAAAGCATCTCAAATAACTCATTTGTGTGGCTCTGAAAGTGTGAAGAACCATTTGGGAGAATTAAGTTAATCATTTGAATTAAAACATCAGTATTAATAATTTGGCCATTTCCTTGGTCTTTGCTTGCTGTATTTATGATAGTATGTTTGATGGTAGATGATGGGTATGTTTCTCCTGAGTTATTAGCAGGTTTCCAAATCTAAGACACACAAATCTGTAGGAGGGGTGACAGTCACGGCCAGAGCCCTCACTAACCCCGAACGCCCAAGCAATTTCTGCGGAATTCTCCAAAAGCACACTCTGTCAACAATTTCTTCTGATTTTCCAAATGTGCTCAATGAAACTATTGACATTCCACATTATGCCTTAAAATATGTATTAAGTATTCCTTTTCCAACAAATTCATGATGACATGGAACTTTTCAAACACATAGATGTAAGGTGTCTGAACTAGAAGAAAGGCCTCGTCAGGGATAAACTGCTACTTCTGATCTTAAAGAACTTCCTAATTACTTTTTCAAAGATTTCTATTTATTTATTTTAGAGGGAGCAGGAGGAAACAGAGGGAGAGGGAAAAGCACACTCCACGCTGGGCTCAGAACCTGACCTGGGGCTCGATCTCACGACCCTGAGATCATGACCTGAGCTGAAACCAAGAGCCAAACACCTCACCGACTGAGCCACCCAGGCGCCCCTCAGAGAATTCCTTAAATTCATACTTAATTTGTCTGCTTAAAGATCTTCCTGGAAGACATCAAGTTCTCATTTATGATTTAAAGTTATGAAACAAACAGCCCCTGGAAGCATAAAATATGCCTCTGGTCATATCTTAGCCAAGGCAGGCCTATTTGTCCCGATGTTACTGAGCAATCTGGCACACCTAAGCAGCTTTTGAAGTGCTTCCCCTACTTACTCTTGGATCTCACCCTAGAGAAGCCCTGTCACAAACTGCAGCCCATCAATAACAGGCTTTTATTGAGCACCACCATGTCCTCAGCACTTAGACCCTTCCAAGTATTTAGACTGATTTATCATTGCTTGTGTCAAAGTGACAAGTGGCTCTTCCCCAGTGACATGAATGGTATCAGGATCACATCAGCCTGCCTGACACATGCTGGGATTTAGGGTCCCCCTGTGATGACTTATAGCTAGCCTTTCCAGTACGTTGTCACTTCCTCTCTTTACCGCATCTCATTCTTTCCAGGGCGTTTCCTCTGTTTTTAAATACAGGGCAGTTTGCCACCATATCTTCTGTCTTGGAATGTTAATCATTATTGTAAGCCAAGATTACAATGAGATTAGAACAGAGACTGCTTTCAAAGCCCCCTCACCCTGTTCGCATAATCCTAGTTCTTGCTACTTTTCCTGGGACTCTTACTTCTCTGCATTCCCTACTTTTCTGACCCAACGAAAAAAGAAATACCTCATTCCCTAAATGAACTCCATTTCTTTTTTTCTTCTTCTTATTCCTCTTCAATCTTTCTTCTCTCACAAATAGTGGTTCTGTTGTCTATAAGACATTCACTTTCACAAATGGCTCTGTACGTCAGTTTTACTATTTTAATTAAGCCAAACGGATTGAGGGTCGGCTAGACTAGGTATTTCAAAAACAGATATATTAAATAGACACAGTCTCGAAAAGCTCTAGTCTTATGCATCATGTTAGAAATGGATTTGGCAGATGGAGACTGTTTAGATATCATTCCAGACCCAGGAGGAAAGGCAAGAGAACAAAAACATCAGGACATGTTGAAAGAAAGAGTGGTACCACTTGGCCAAAACAGACGCCATGTGTAGGAAAATCATGACACATATGTCTCTGAATGTGACTTAAACTATAGGTTTTGCTACTTCATTTTCTGGGAAATAATGAAGCAGTGGAGATTTCTGAGTAGGAAAGTGGTCTACCCAGAGCATGCCTCAGGAAGGTGAATCAGCCAGCAGTGTGCAAGGTAAATCCCAATGTCCAGGGCAGGAGCCACATCAATTGTCCAGACAAGAAGCAATGTGAGTCTGAACTGAGGAGACAACATAACAAAAGGAAGGAAGGAGAAAAAACATGTGAATAACAACTATGTGTGGGGAACTACATGAAGTACCTTGATAAGAATTAGTCCATTAATAGAAAAAAGGTGAGTATGAACCCCCTTATAACTAGGATCAGGGAAAAGAATAGGATTACTATTTATTAAGTAGTAAGTATAAAATGTGCAGCTTTTATCTAATCCTCTCAACTAGCTATCTAGGGAGATGTTATGATCCACATTTTATAGATAAGGATGCCATGAACTTAAATAATTTTCTCAAGGCCAAAAGGGTAGTAAGTAGCAAAACCATGATCTGAACCCAGATTTACCTGACTCCAAAATAGAAAGAATATAGAATCGAATGTATTATGCATGGAGCATGAGAAGTAAGAATAAAAATTTTCTCGAGTTGTGAAGAATGACTCATTAGTACTATTGTCACTAATAAAAACAAAATGAAGACAGAGGTTGGAGTTTTTTCAAGTGCTAAGTTAATGAGCTTAGTTTTAAATATGCTGAGTTTGAAATTCTGACTGATTGTTTAAGAAAACCCTAACTAACAACAGTTGGAAATTGTTAGGTTTGGGAATCATCAGGAAAGAGATTTTGAGATGAAGGGCAAAGAGATCGAGGAAATTCTTGTGCAAAGCAATGTGAGTGGATGAGCAGAAGGAGCAGAGGAAAGCAACTAGTGAAGGATGTAGAAGTTCTCAGAAAGATTAAAGAACCAGCAGACCATGGTATCAAGGAGGCCATAGTAGGAGAAAGTTCCAAGAAGTGAAATTTCCACAAATTACCTGGTGACCTTGTAGTTTCATAGAGGGGTGCAAGGTAGAGGTGGAAGTCATAGTACAAGAGGTTAAGAAATGAATGCACGAGCAAGAAGTGAAAGCAGAATTTGTACTCTGAGAAGTTTGGTGGTAACAGAAGATAAGTACTAGCTGCTCGAGTAGCAGGGTCAGAGGAGGATATTTCAGGATAGGAAGGGCCCTCACCATATTTGTGGGCAGAGGAGGAAAGATTAAAGTTGGTCTCTAGTAGGACCTAGAGAATGGAGCAAAACCAAGAGGAAATGAGCAGTAACAGAATCTAGAACAATGTTCTTGACAAGGAAAAAAAAAAAAAGGCTACCTTATAAAGTAGAAAAAAAGGCCAGACTTACCCTTCAGGAGACACTCAGAATTCACATGGAACTCAATAAACCTAAGGCAAATGGCTAACCAAGACAGAGAAAAAGAGGCTCTCCCCAACATAGGTTTGGAGTTCATAGTCTAAAAGAAAGGGAAATGTTCATGTAGGTCAGAAAATGGAAATTCAGTTTTGAAAAGTTACCAAACTTCAACAATTTCTCCAGGTCCTCTCTATAGCACTTATTCCAATTCTTCCAGAATCCCAAACTTATTCTCTAATAAGTACAGATGGAAAGTACATATATCTCTCTTGGACTGTGTGGTTATAATTTGGACAATAGTCTTTTTTGGTCATCAGAAATGAAGCAGCTCTCTGTACTCTGATGTGTATTCTTTTAAGAGCAAGGTTCAAGATATTTACTTCAGTAAAGTTTTCAGCATGAAGTTCTGATTTCCATGTTTATTTTCAGTGACTATCAATTACATAGTGATTTGGATTGGTCTAGAGCACAAATGCCAACCCACAAGAAAACATTATATTTTACATGAATTTGCAACAGAAACTTTAAAATGAACTCAGTTACTCGAGCTATTTTCTAGCCCTTTCCATTCTCACATTTAATCATTATTGATCTGCTGCTCAGTGTTGGGTGCACGACATATATGAATGATATTATTTAATTCTCATAAAAACCGTCTAGTGCATTGTTATTATCATTCCCATTTTGCACATAAGTAATTGTAGTCTCAGAGCTCAACGGTGGTGGTAGAACGAGTCTCAGTCCTGGACTGACTTAAAAGTTTATGTCTCTAAAGACTAAATAGTACCACTTCAAAATTCAGTTACATATTTTATCACATAGAGTGTTTTCTTCCTCTCTAGTTTCTTTGTTACTCAAAACACCTTTTTCCTCCCTCCTCATCACAAGAATATAAATTCCTTGAAATCAGACACCAAGACTAGTATCCTTAGAACAGAGTCTGAGACATCATACATCTTCCAAGAATTTGGAGGTAAATTGAAATAATTTAAAATTAACCTTAAAATAATCTCCCCTCAACTAAAAAATAATGTAAAATAATTAATCTTACTCCATTTTTCATTCTCTTTGTTTCTACTATCCTTTCTCCATTCCCCACACCTCCTTCCCCATGGGTTTCAAGAGAATATCCAGGTTTGGGAATGTGAGTATTACTGTGAAAATAATACTGTAAAATAGCTTCTATAAACAAGATTGTGCTTAAGTCCAGTGTGTAAATGCACTGAAGATGAAAAGAGTCTCTTCATCGACAATTACGCAGTAAGATTTGAGCTAAGGATTTCACTCCCATAAAACTCATGTTGACTTGTTCATTGAGCACCTTCTATTTGCTTGACCCAGTTCCTGCTCTTTGTGAGTTCTCAGACAAGTTGGAGGGACAGACAGATGATTACAGAACAACCTGGTAATGCCAGAACAGAGGTGAGAAGAATGGCCAGACAACAGCTTGACACTTTTTCATCATTAATTATATGTATTTCAACCTAACTTCCCAATATGGGCTCATTTCCTTTTTGCATCAACACAAAGCCTCAAATGAAACCACACAGTGTATTTCATTTCAAAATGAAACTCATGACACAGCTAAGCAGTGAGTCATCCGCAGAGGCCATGAAATTTCAATCCCAGTGGTTTCAAGACTGAGTCTTCAATCATTAAGCTGCATTGTGTATTTCTTGATCTGAACTTTTTGTATCACCCATTTTAATTTAGATGATGATTGCCAAAATGGTTAATCTTTGTGTCACAATGAGAAAACCTGCAACTCTACAAATCTCTAGAAACTGAGTTTGGAACAAAGAGGAAACAAAGTGGGGAAACTATTTTCCTTACTGACCTAGATAATGGAGAAAATTAGAAACTTGATCATAGTTTTTCCACGGTGACTATCCTCGCAGCCTAAACCTGTATTATTATTTTACTTTATTGTGTGCCCTACAGAATTTTTGTTAACAAAAGGATGTATCTTTTGGCTTTGGAAATTTATTAAATGCAAAGAAAAAAAAAAAAAAAACAGAGCTAAGAAATCCTACAGTGAAAAGTGGACCCGGGTCAAGAACACATTTCGATATTCATGAGGATGCCCTGTATGTAATAGCTTCCTACACCATGAGTAATTTCATAGCTATTTATCTATTTCCTATTGGGAAAAAAAAAAAAAAAACCTTCAGGAATTTCTCAAGGTTAAAACACAGGTCAGTGTGAACCAATGACCCAATTAAGTCCATTGGATCTCATTGTTCTTACTCTTACGCACCAAAACAAATCCATATAACACAAAAGGAAAGGAAGATTAAACATGTATCTCACTAATTAAAAAGAAAAAATTACCTTTACCTTAGCTTTTAGCATAAGCATTCCCACTTCAGGCCTGCCATGCTAAGGTTATGTGAAGAATGCATAGACAAATGAGTCAGACATATTAAAACCTTCTCAGAGGGCAACCTCAATGCTGCAGGTCACATGAAGACTTCCCATAGCACTGACATGCATGAAAACAAGAAGTTAATTTATGTAATTCTCTCTGGAAAATCCTAATGAATCACCAGCTATATGACAAGAAAAAAACTGACAGCTCACAGCCAACCTCTTTATTCCAACTAATGGAGAGGTACAACTGGAAAGAGGTGCTTGGATTTCACAACTTCTGATAGCTTGGTTTTGGTCAAAATCAAGATTCTTCCTAAATACTCACAGTTAGAAGGATGGGTAAGACACAGAACTACTTCCATTGTGGAACATCTTCCTCTATCAACACTGCCAATTTTAGTGTGCACCCAGAACAAATCCTAGTCTTTTCTTCTTTCTTTACAATGGAGCCACATCTTACTCCAGGGGTAGGTGAGTCACCCCACAAAGTAAAAATTTCATGTGATTTCAAATTACCTCTGAAAACTCCTGGGATGCCCCCATGGAGTTCAGTGTCTTCTTGTGATCTTATCAGTTCTCCTCTGTTTCTCCAGGACCTTTGATTATTTTTTTCAATTCCTGCCTTGAGCATGTCAACAAAATCTCCTTACCCACTTACCAAGTTCCTTGAAAATCCGCTTCACATCTTTATTGCTGGTCAGGGAAACCCTTAAAATTAATCATGCGGGATCCCTGGGTGGCTCAGAGGTTTAGCGCCTGCCTTTGGCCCAGGGCGTGATCCTGGAGACCCGGGATCGAATCCCACGTCGGGCTCCTGCTCCCGGTGCATGGAGCCTGCTTCTCCCTCTGCCTGTGTCTCTGCCTCTCTCTCTCTCCCTCTCTCTCTCTGTGTGTGACTATCATAAATAAATAAAAAATTTAAAAAAAAATAAAATAAAATAAAATTAATCATGCAATCTTTCCATGGATTTCCACCAAAGACACTGACTGTTTCAGGCTTAACTGAATCTTCTGTCTCAGGACAGTTGACAAATAACTATACTACTTTTCATCTTGATCTTTACTCCATTTTTTGTCTCCCCACCTCTATACCATCTCTGCTCCCCATTCTTTCCTTCCCTCCATCTTTTTATTCCTGCCAAGTCCAATTCAGATAAATCAATCACTCATATCATGAAAATCTGTATTGGGGAATATATTCTCAAGAAACACCTATAAACTCATTTGCCCAACTTTCTTTGACCGTAACTATTATTTTGTATTGCTCTCATTTGTTCATTCATTCATCCATCTCACAAATACTTATTATACACCAAATATATATCAGACACCATTCCAGACACTAGGAATACATCCATCCGTGTTCACAACAGGCAAAATCTCTAATGTCACGTAACTCATTTTCCAGCGGGGTAGACAGTAGATAGATGTTCCCATAACAGATTGCCAAGCAGGCATGAATGCTAGAAAAAAGGGAATAGAATAGTCACACAAGGTCCCTGAAAAAAAATATATTTGAGCAAAGATCTAAGTAAGCAAGGAGACAAGCCATGGATATATAAGAGGGTATGTATGGATATGTAGTTAAAGATAGAGGAAACAATGAGTATAAAAGTATAAAAACCTTAAAAAGAGTATGGGATTGGAGTTTTCCAGAAACAACAAGGAAATTTCCACCATGAATAAACCTGAAAGTTCATGGGAAAGAGTGGTGTGAGATGAGTTTGTGAGTTGGCCAGAATCCAGAGGACTTTTAGCTCTTATTCATGAATGTTATGCAAAGCCCTGAGCCATGGATCATTTTAAGTGGGGAGGTCATATGATCTGACTGAATTGTTTTTAAAAGGATTTCTCCAGCTATTTTGTGAGAGTGGTGGGGGAAGGTGCACATGGAGTATAGAGGAGGCTTCTCCAATCTCCTATCACTGCTTAGGGTCTCAAATCAGTGTTTGCCAATACAGATGGTTCCTGACTTAAGATGGTTCAACTTAAAATTTTCAGCTTCACAATGGTACAAAAGCAACATGCATTCAGTGGAAATTGTACTCTGAATTGTGATTGTAGATCTTTTCCCTGGGCTGGCAATATTCAATGAGATACTCTCTTACGATGCCAGCCAGAGGCAGCCAGCCTCAGCTCCCAATCAGCCACGTGATCATGAAAGTGAACAACCAATACACTTGCAACCATTCTGTACCCCTATAACCATTCTGTTTCTCACCTTCAGTATAGTCTTCAATAAATCACATGAGATATTCAACACTTCATCATGAAACAGGCTTTGTGTTAGAAGATTTTGTCCAACTATAGGCTACAGTTCTGAGCATGTTTGAGATAAACGAGGCTAAGATAGGATGTTCAACAGGTTGGGCATATTAAATGGATTTTTCAATTATGGTATCTTAAACTTACTATGGGTTTATCAGGATATAACCCTAAGTCCAGGAAGATCCGTATTTGACTTTTCTGTGAGAGAATAATTGAGAAGATATTTCCAGTTAAGTGGTTTATTACCAAACTATGCAATTTTCATGCACTGCTTCCCTCCCTCACCTCTCTAGGTCTGATGCACTATCATGAAATCGTTTTTGATCCTGGCCCTGACAGTAAGGCTCCCTGGTGCATAGGTTCCTTCAGGCCCTGGAAGCCACTTGGATTCACTGACTGTTGGTCTTCTACTAATTTTAGGATTCCACCTCTTTACTTCCATTTACATGCAAAGATTTGGCAGCTTTATCTTAAAACACACACACACACACACACACACACACACACACACACACATAATGGCTTGAAATCTAAAAACTCAATATTAGTTTCTTGAAAAAAAAATAAATGTTTCTAATAATATGCATTTCCTATGGACAGTAAATTTACCTCTAAAGCACTGAATATGTATATAACCGTTCTCAAATACCTGGAGGAAAAAATTACCTTTGAAAATTCACCTTCTTGAGCTTGAAAAGTCTTCAGAAAAACTGTAAGCAATCTCTCTTATTTTTCTTAAATCTGCTTGTTTTTACCATTCATAGGAAATAAATCCTTCCCTTCATATTCTCATTATATATTTGTACATCAGCTATGCACCAGGCACTATGCTAGGCAACGGAGACACAACGACAAGGAAGACAAAGCCTGTGGCCCCACAGATGGACATGACTGCCACATGGAAGGGGGCTGGTGGGGAGCCGAGTCTGAGGGCAAAAGGCAGCAGCCACCTTTTGTAATGATCTAACTCTGGGAAATGAACAAGGGGTGGTGGAAAGGGAGGTGGGAGGGGGGTTGGGGTGACTGGGTGACGGGCACTGAGGGGGGGGCACTTGATGGGATGAGCACTGGGTGTTATGCTATATGTTGGCAAATTGAATCCCAATAAAAAAATATATACAAAAAAAGGCAAAAAATTGGAAACAAAAATAGAAGTCTTATATCATGTTCTTAGGCAAAAGAAGAAAGAAAAGAAGAAAGAAAAAGAGGAAAGAAGAAAGAAAGAAAGAAAGAAAGAAAGAAAGAAAGAAAGAAAGAAAGAAAGAAAGAAAGAAAGAAAGAAAAAGAAATGAAGCTAAAGGAAACCCAAGAGACATGGCAGATAGAATTAACCAGACAAAGCCCAGTTCCTTTCCTTGCCAACTCTTGGTTAATTTTCTCCAGGACTTTCCCTATGGATGTTTACAACAGTTCAGAACTCTGTAAGTGATCCAAGGTTAGAGAGTGACAGCAGAGTACTCTGCTTTATTTGCCTAGAAAAAAGAATAATACTCTGGTTTCTCTTCAGGTCGATACATCTTTCACCTTTTACTAAAAAAAAAAAAAAAAAAAAAAAATTAAATTAAATTTTAAAAAATTAGTAGAATAAATGTTGCCAATAAGTTTAGTCAAGGATTTGAGCACCTGGTCTTATGATAATAAAGAAGAGGAAACACATTTGGAAAGGTTTGGAAAATAAAGCCCTGTTTTATAAAGCAATGAGGATAAAATAGAAGTGCTAAAGTTCTTATTAAATAGATATCATTCATCACCCTCAATAAAGTACTACAATGCTTTCCAGTACTTCAATGGAAAAAGAAAAGGCTAAAGTTTTGGCACAGTCTGAAACCTGGCAAGTGTGACATTTAGCCAGCCTGTAAGGCCGCCTTTCTCCTAGGATCTCCTCAAAAGAAAATGCAGACTGCCTCAGAGAAACATTTTAAAATTAACAGTCCATGTCAAGAGGAATAAACCTGGAAGTGCTATTTTGTTTGCTTTTCAGAAGCAAATGAATAGAGCAGGATTAAACTAAAGACACCAAATTTCCCCAGATTATCATCTGATATGTTTAGCCACACAAAGAGGAAAGCTAGTTGTGATGGATGAGCCCATCCATGGGGAGCAATCATCTTCCAAGTGAAAAGCCTGGACACATTTCATGCTTTAAAATGAATGATTCTGCTCAGCCTGACAGCTAGTTTACAAAGGTCCCGAGCCAAGCTCAAGTCAAAGCGAAAGCAGCGGTTACTGTGTACACATTTCTAGATCCAGCCAAATAATCCTGATTTCCTGACCTTTGCAGATTAATGGCTCTGAATAGAGAGAGAAATGGTGATAGACTGGGGAAAGCGAGCTCCCAACTGCCTGGGTGTAGGCATTATTGGTTCAGTCATTTGTCTGCATTGCAAACCACCCCAAAATACAGTGAGGGGCATAAAACAACAAACATGCTATTACATTCCTCCGTCTGGTGGCCGGGAATTTTAACAGAAAACATAGAGATGACTTGTCTGTGCTCACTGTTGTCCAGGCCCTCAGCTATCATGACTCCAAAGGCTATGAGGTGACTCAGGAGGAGGAGTTGAAATAGCAGGGACAAGAGGGTGCACTTTCAGGATGGATTCTTTTTTTTTTTTTTTAAGATTTTATTTATTTATTCATGAGAGACCCGGGGGTGGGGAGGGGTGGAGGCAGAGACATAGGCAGAAGGAGAAGCAGGCTCCATGCAGGGAGCCTGACGTGGGACTCGATCCCGGGACTCCAGGATCAGGCCCTGGGCTGAAGGTGGTGCTAAACCGCTGAGCCACCCAGGCTGCCCCAGTATGGATTCTAATCACATACCTAGTACTTGGCCTGGGATGCGTGAAGGGCAAGTTCAGCTGGGGCTCAGCTGCGCTCAGCTCAGCCTGGAGTTTGCTTCAGGTTCTCTCTCCCTCTCTCTCCCCGTCTGCCCCTCCTCCCACTTGCATGCTCTCTCTCCCTCTCTCCCTCTCTCCCTCTCTCTCTCTCTAATAAAAACAAGAAAATCTTTTTTTAAAAGGTGTCACTTCATAATAACAAAAGGTACATTTTATATGAAAGAAATAATTTTAAATTTTTGTGCAAATTTTGACACTTCAAAATATTTAAAGCAAAAGCTAGCAGAAGAAATAGATAAATGCAATATCATATTGGGATAGTTTAACAAATCTCTCTGTATTTGATAGATTAAGAATATTAAAAAAAAATCAGGGACGCCTCAATGGCTCAGCAGTTGAGCGTCTGCCTTCTGCTCAGGTTGTGATCCAGGGATCCCGCATCAAGTCCCACATCAGGCTCCTTGCAGAGATCCTGCTTCTCCCTCAGCCTATATCTCTGCCTCTCTCTTTCTGTGTCTTTCGTGAATAAATAAATAAAATCTTTTTTAAAAAAAGAATATTAAAAAATCAGCAAAAACACAAGATATTTAATTACATATAACTAACAAACATAATTAAGATTAAGATAAATATGTATTTGAAAGAGAAAGAACAACGCAGTCTGAACTGCAGAACTTTCTTTTCAAACGCACTTTTCAAGCACATCACCCTCATCCTTACAGCAAGTTTCAAAAAACCCCAGAATATTGTTTTCATTCAAAACATTGTTTCTTAACAACACCACAATGTTGTTAAACTTGACACCACTAACAGAAAAATAACTAGAAAATCCCGTATGTTTGCAAATCAAAAAACTAAGTAGTTCATAAGTCAAAGAAGAAATTAAATTGCAAACCAGGAAAAATACAAAACTGAATAATAAGAGTACCACAAACAAAATTGGGTAAATCCAGCTATAGCAGAAATTAGAGGGAAATTGGTAGCCCTAAAAGCCTATATTAGAAAAGAAGAAAGCCTGAAAATTAAAGTGCTAAACATCAACCTCGAGAAGCTAAAAAAAAAAAGTGGGGGGGGTGGGGGGGGCAAGGGCAGGACAGGTTAATGAAGCCAAAAAACATATTTAGAAAAAAAATAAAAATAAGTTGGCAGGTTAATCAACAAATAATAGAGACAATTAACAAAGCTGAAAATTGTTGAATTAAAAATTAACACAATTTACCCACCTCTAGTCGTTGGTTTAAGAAAATAAAAGCACAAGTAATACCAGAAATTTAAAAAGGAAATGGCCAGAGGAACTGAATAGACATTTTTCCAAAGAAGACATCCAAATGGCCAATAGGTACATGAAAAGGTACTCAACATCACTCATCATCAAGGAAATGCACATCAAAATATAACGAGATACCGAGATACCTGTGAGGATGACTATTATCAAAGACACGAAATAACAAGTGTTGGAGACGATGTGCAGAAACTGGCCCTGGCACACAGAAGGTAAGGGGAGGCCGAAGAAAGAAGAGCAGGCCACTGCCAGTTGGCAGGTGGCAGGTTTAATAAGCAAGACAATTTATGTAGAGTGGCCATAAGACAAGTATGAGGCACACTCATTCTTGACTCCAGTGGCCATAAGACAAGTAGAGGCCTACACCGCCCACCAGAATCTTAAACGTGTGCCTAGAGATCTTAACTGGGTTTAGTCACTAACGTGGAGTGGATGGTCTTGGCAACACGTTGCTCTCCCAAGGCTGCATCCTTGAAAACAGCTCTGGCTGTGGGGACAGAGGGCAGAAATACATTCCAAGAACAGGGCAGGGGTGAGAAACCTCCAATTGCCCGAACCCAGCTCCATGGTCACCCAGAAGTCATGTCCTCTCTATGACCTCCTCCAACAACCGGTTAGAACATCTATCATCAAGAAGATAAGAAATAACAAGTGTTGGCTAAGATGTAGAGAAAAGGGAGCCCTCATGTGCTGTTGGTAGGAATGGAAATTGACATGGTAGTTCCTCAAAAAAACTAAAAATACAGCTACCGTATAATCCAGCAATCCTACTTCTGGACATTGATCCCAAGGAAACGAAAACAGGATATCAAAGGGATCTCAGCACTCCCATGTTTGTCACAGCATTGGTCACAATGGCCAGGATACGGAAACAACCTAAGTGTCTGTCAGTGGATGAATAAAGAAGTTGTAAGATACACACAGACGAATATTATTCAGCCGTTAAAAAAAAAGAAAGAAAGAAAGAAAGAAAGAAAGAAAGAAAGAAAGAAAGAAAGAAAGAAAGAAATCCTACTATTTGCAACAACATGAATGGAACTTGAGGGCATTGTATTTAGTGAGATAACCAGATAGGGAACGAAGGAAATACTGTATGAGATCACTTATATGTGGAATCTAAGAAGACAAAAGCATAGAAAGAGTAGAATGGTGGTTATCAGGGCTGCCATGGGGCAGGGGTGGGGGGCAGTGGCAGTGGGAGGTGGGGGTAGTAATGTTATTAAAGGGTAAAAACTCACCACTGGAAACTGAATAATTTCTGGAGTTTTTTTTTTTTTTTAAGATTTATCTATTTTAGAGAAAGCATGAGCAAGGGGAGGGGCAAAGGGAGAGGGAGAGAGAGAAGCAGACTCTCTGCTAAGTGGGGGAGCACAACAGGGGCTCAATCCCATGATCTGAAGACCATGACCCCAGCTGAAATCTACACCACTTGGGTACCTCATCTCTGGAGATTTAATTCACAGCATAATGATTGTATGATAATAACAATTATTATACACTTCAAAACTGCTACAAGACTAGATCTTAAATATTCTCAACTCAACTCAACTCAAAAACTCAAAAGAGAAGTGGTCATTTATGTGACGTGATGGAGGTGTTAGCTAAAGCTACAGAGGTAATCATATTGCAATACATAAACGTATCAAATCAATATATTTTATGCCTTAAACTTACACAAAGCTGTATGTCCCTTATAGCTCAATTTCTAAAAGAAAATTGAAGGGGCAGCATTAACTCTTGGCTTCTATTCAGGTCGTGATCTCAGGGTGGTGAAATGGATCCCTGTGGTCAGGCTCCTGAGCTCAGGCTCTCTCCTCTCTCTAAAACAAATAAATAAATCTTGAAAAAGAAAACAACAAAGAAATGTAAAAAGCAAAAACAGATTTGAAAACTTTGGGGGAAATAGAAAAATATTAGAAATACATCCCTTACAAAACCAGATTCAAAAAGGAACTTTAAAAGTTTTGTAATTATGAAAGATACGGAATCAGCAGTCAGGTCACTTGTGTTGGTCTCCATGACATATCTCGCTTCATATGGTGTGAGGATATTTGGCTATTGAATGCATATAAATTGATTTTTAAGTATAATAGAATTGTACTTAAACTATTCCAGAGTACAGAAAAGAGAAAAAAACTACTCCTCAACTCTGATCGTGAGCTCTGCACAACGTTGATTCCAAAAACTGACAAAAGCAATTCAAAAGAGGAAAATTACTAGCCGACCTCAATCACGAATTATTTTTTAGCTACTAAAAAAATAAACAAAAATATTAGCTAACCACATCACCCCAAGGGTACTCTAATGTCCTGGAATGTTCCAAGTCCTGATCTGGTTGGTGGGTATATTGGGCTTTTTAAAACATTATCCCTTAAACTGGGCAGATATATATTTGTTGAAATACATCCTGTACACTCCTCTGTTCATGGGATATATTTAATTTTTAAAGCAAAAACAGTCCCTGTGAGCTGCTGACACACTCATTCTTTCAAACTCAAGTCTTCTGCTGTTCATCTGAACCTCTCAAAATTCACCACTTGGGGGGCGCCTGGGTGGCTCAGGCGGGCTCCCTGCTCAACCGGAAGTCTGTTTCTCCCTCTCCCTCTGCCTCTCCCCATGTTGGTCTGTTTCTCCCTCTCTCAAATAAATAAATAAAATCTTTTTTAAAAATTCACCACTTGGTGCTTCACAAAGTGTGGGCCTCACACTCAGCAGCAGCAGCATCACCTAGGAACTGGTTAAAAAGGAAAATTCTGAGCCCTTTGCCACACCTACTAAATCAGAATCTTTAGAGGAGGGATTCGGGGATCTCCAGGTTATTTGGAGGCCCCCTGAAGTCCTTGAGGCACTGCTCACTAGCATTAGAGGGGTTATAAGCAAGAGGTGGGACTGCAGTCCAAGGGAACTCAAGCCAAAGGCAACTTTATGTCCCCAGTGACACCTGCCATCTTACCTGCAATACCTATTGCACCATGTTGGGTTTTCCTTCTTTGAAGGACCAGCCTCACCTGGACCAGGCTCATGTCACAGGAAGAATGATCATTTGTCAATGACTCACACCTGAACATCTGTATCAATGACAGGGCCATGATTCTCTCATTCTGTTACAAGAGTCCTTCTCCACACTGGGCACTGTGCTGCGTAAGCCACCCAGAGTCAACTTGCTGCTCTAGCTCTGAGTGGAGGGGAAGTGTGTTCATTCTGAATTATCCAGGGCCAAGGATTCACCCTATTCATTAGCAGATCATCCAATTGTAGGAACTTCTGAAAGTCCTCCTTCTTTTCCTGTTCCCTCTCTTTGGTCCTCTTTGCTATTGCCCAGAACCCGAGCGTGGAGAAACAGTGGAAATCACTTACAAATAAGATCCTTGGGATGCCTACAAAGGATTCCCCAAGAACAGAGAACAGAACAACTGGCAAAAATAGGATGTATTTTAATTATGGATTGAAATGCTCGTTTTCATAGATAAATAAACCTTAAGAAAGTTAAGGAGCCATCGGTTGGTTGGTATAATTATAATAAAATTCATTCTAATTTTTTATTTTGATCAGTTATATACTTTCACATAGTTTGAAGAGACATGTAGTTATTTTACAAGACCTAACTTAAAAAATAGCTACCCCCTCCCCCCCAGAGGCAGCCTCTTTCATCTCCTTCAGAGGTTTCTTTTGGAATTTATCACTAAATAAGACGCATATTTTGTAATTTTGTTGGCTCTTCAGTTATTGTCCTTGTCTATTGATTTTCTACCAGGGAATATTAGGCTTAGCTTTTTTTAACACTCATCCAAACACACATTTTCCCATAACCACCTCCACCCCTGCATTCATTCAATAGAGTTGTAATTTAAATTTGGGTTAGATCAACAGTCATTGTTCGCACTATGGTGACTATGCACAGGCCACTCACCTCTGAGACATGCGGTCTACTTGATTCCTTTCCTGGACAAGTTTTTCTTCTTTTTGGAGTGGGGGGTGACCCAGGGCAGGGGGAGGAGAAAGGAGAACAGTTAATAACTGCTGCTTTTTTCCCTATTTACTCATATACTCAGTTTTCTATTTACTCATCACAATTCAATCCCGAACTGTCCGCCAGATGTCTGAAATTCCCATCAACTTATTGTGAACACAGTGTCAGCCTATAATTTCATCTTCTTGATAAAATCCCCTTCTGATTTACTTACTTCTGGACATTAGTGCCTAGCTGTTGTCTACCACCAATGCCTGGCTATTAGGACCTCCCTTCATTCGTTCTGAAGCATCCTTTCTATTAACAATTTGAGTACTGAATTCCTCCTTTCTATTTTCCCTCTTTCTCTCTTTTTGGAACTCCTATTTATAAAGGATTAGACCCCATGATCTGGTCCTCCAATTTTGTTATATTTTCTCTTCTCTTTTCCAACTCTTTTCTGTTTAGCTCAACTTGTAGATTTCTTCAGTTTTATCTTCACGCTGTTCTGTTGAGGTTTTGGGGTGGGGGTTGCTTTGAGAGAGAGAGAGCGTACAAGTGTGCCCACACACATGAGTGAGGATGGGGTGGGGAAAGGGATAGAGAGAATCTTAAGAAGGCTCTACACCCAGCGCAGAGCCTGATTCAGGGTTCCATCTCACGACCCTGAGATTACAACCTGAGCTGAAATCAAGAGTCAGACGCTTAACTGACTGAGCCACCCTGGTGTCCCTGTTGAGCTTGTTAGGTCTGTAATCATATTTTTAATTTCTAAGTGTCCCTAATTGTTCTTTTTTAAAGCAACCTGTTCTTATTTCATGAGTGAAATACCAACTTATCTCTCTCTGAGAACATTAATAACGACTTTTTTGAATACTCTTTCCCCTGAAAAGTCTTTTCTTCCAGGTTGCTTTTTTCCTGTGTGTTTGTTTTGGTCTCTATGTTTTATGCTGAAATCTTAATCTAGCTATATGGTGACCTTGCTTGCCTACTCATATATGAGTTGGGTCCTAAAAGAGCTGGTAGGAAGTTCTGAGCTCATGGTTGGTATTTGACTACCGTGGGTTCACTGTACTTATTGATCTAGCTGGACAATTTCCTTGGAGATCCTCGTCCCCAAATATCAGTACTATTACTTCTTTTTGGTCTAGTAGAGCTCCTAGAGAAGGACCTTCCAGTCTCCTACCTAGAATATAGTTGCCTTCCTATCAACATTTGGAAGCTGAGTGTAAAAGAGGCCAGGGAGGGGGGGGGTCCCAGTATTCAGGATATAATTTGCTTAATCCCTAAGTTTTCACCATCATACTCCTACCCTCAACTGTGTCTGACGAATCCTAGTGCAGGGACCCTCTGTTTTATACTCTCCAGGGATCATTTTCCTCAGACTTCCTCCATGTAGATTGGAATAGAAAACAATTCTGAATCTGTGGGTTGGAGGAGAGGATCTAACTGCTTTTTAAATAGACTAAATCAGTAATGTCCCTTTTAACACTACCTCCCCTCTTCCAGAAGCACTTGTGTGCCAATTCCTCAAGCTTTTAGGGATTATATTCTATAAATCAGGTTACCAACTATCTGCTGGTGTAGGATTCAGCTTTCTTAAATATCCCAAATTGTGTTATTATTTCCTCTCTCATTTTCTTTATCCTTTTAGGTTTATACCTTTCTCAAAAAAAAAATCTACTTATTGTCATTTTATGAGGTTCTGAAGGAAGGAAAATAAATGTGTGTGCTCAATCCACCATCCTGATCCAAAAGTCACAGCAATAAAATTCATCATAGCTCTTCATGCAGTAAAGGTAAAATAGAATTTTAATGATTACCTAGGAAAATTAATCAACATTAAAAATGTTTTAAAAGATGAAGGAATTAATTAATACAACTGTTTTGAAAGAATGTTTGGCTAGCAGTATCTACAATAACTGAATATATCAAAAATCAGAAGTACTCTATTTCTAATACATATCCCAAAGAAATATGTACATATGTTTACCAAAAACAATATACAAGAAGTCCATAGTGGCACTATTTCATAGTGGCCAAAAACTGGAATCAACTCTCATGCTAATCAGCAGTGAAATGTATGATAAATTGTGGTATGTTCATGGAATACACACAATAAACACAATGAAATACTATAAAGTGAAAATGAGCAAGTTACTACTATATTCAGGAACACAAAATTAATACAGAGTAAGAAAAGGCATACACTAGAGAAGATATATTATAAAATTCTACTTCTATCAAGGTCAAAACTGACCCTGAAGAAGAGAGTAATGACTAGGAGTGGGTATGAGATAGGTATCTACAGAGCTAGTTCCATGAGTATGTTCCCACCGTAAAGAATAGTCAGTTATATGCTTACATTTGGGCCATTCTTCTGTTATACTTTAATTTTTAAAAGTTCCTTCAAAAAAATTTACCAAAGAAGGAGAAGAAGGGGGAGAAGGAAAAAGGGAAAGAAAGTCAAACCATCAAAGTAGATTCATTTGGTACCAAATTTTGACATAAGTGGTTTCTTGGGTTCAAATGCCAGCTTTCCCCCTTATTAGACTGTGACTTTGGTTTAAGCATTATTCAAATTCCTCTGTAAAATTAAAATGCAATCATTCATTCATCCAACAAAAATTTATTGAGCGCCTACTATTATAGGTACTTGGGATATAGTGATGAGCAAATTTTTACCATCTTAAAGCCAATATTCTCATGGGGAAAGAGAAAAAAAATGCCAGCTATATCTACCTCACAGAATTTCTGTGAATCGCAAGAGAAGTCATGGTAAGAGCCTTCTCCACGAAATAAGGTTTGTGGACCTGCAATAGGAGCACCACCTGTGAATTTGTTAAAACAGCAAGTCATGCCCCATTGCAGACCTACTCCATTAGTATCCTCGTCTTAGCGAGATCCCCAGGTAATTTATACACACATTAAAGTTTGAGAAGCACTGTTATAGTACTTTGTGAATCATAAAATGTTGTCAAATGTAGGCTATTATTACTAGTCATGCTCACCAGGAAATTGCCACAATCCTGCTCTGTAGATACATCCCTATTCCAGAAAATGAAGGTTATGAGGGTGACAAAAGCAAGTTTACTCCCATCTAAAAAGCTGTTTCCGGATATGTTGTTTTGGAGTGTTTCTTTCCTGTTAGGTCTTTAGGTCAGCCTCAGTTCTCTAGGTCAATAGCCCCCTACTAATGAAGATGTTATTGATGAATTTTATTGCCGGGTTTTTCAATTAGTTGAACACCATTTTCTGGTCATTCAACAGTGAGGCCAGGAAAAGTGCTTTGATACAGTAATAAAATGCTGAACAATGCAGACTTCAGATTTATGGAGTTTTATTGGCGTGTTGGTATGTCCCAGATTCATTTTGTGTCTTTCATCTCCTGGCTGGGGAAACGAGCAAAACTTTTTCCTGCTGGCTGTTTGGAGGATCTCTAATCAGACTTGTCCTGACAGTGCTTTTGTGAAGAGAGAGCCTGGGAAGCAACTGATTGTTTGGTAGGAGAGGATATTCTGGGAATAGAGACTAATCAACGCTTCAACAACTATCTTATAAGAGAAAAAATACTTTGTCCAGTTGTGCCTATAGTAGTGTTACTCAATATTTTTTTTTAGAGAGAGGAAGTGGGGAAAGGAGCAGAGGGAGAGAGGAGAGTGGGATTATCTTAAGCAGGCTCCATACTCATCACGAAGCCCAATGCAGGCCTTAATCTCACAACCCTGAGGTCATGACCTGAGCTGAAATCTAGAGTTGGATATTTAACCCATTGGGACTTGCAAGCCCCTCAAAACATGATGTTCATACAAATCACCCAGAAATCATATTAAAATGCAGTTGGGATTAACTAGATCTGAAGTGGAACCAAAAACTATTCATTTCTATTATGCTTCCAGATAATATTGATGCTACTGGTTCCCAGACTATACTCTGGGTAGTAAGATCCTATCCCACAATAATTCAAGAGGAACCAACAGTAATTTTGAACCACTAGGCTCCTCCCACATTCATAGCAAGGTCTTCTGAAGAAAGAACAATGCCCAGGAAACCCAAGTATGTTGACTAGGTAAATACTGGGTAAAAAGTTCGTGACTTTTCCATAAATGTCACAGAGTATAACATCAATTCAGTTTCTCTCTGCTTCTTTTCTCCAACTTCCTACCATAGGGAGAGCTCTGAGGGCTGCAAAAGTTGTAATGGACTCCAAACTTACCCAACATTACATTTTCTAAGGGAAAGAACTGCTTTTTTGGTTTTGCCATCTTAGTGGTGAAAATGTATATGGCTTCATTAATAGTAAATAACTGCTACTCTCTAAGAGCCTTTTATGATGAAAAGGTCTTCTTTAGAAAACTCTGGACTTCCCAGAAGCACTTCATGAATGCCTACTTTGATAAATTCATGATTATTTTAAAGCAATTCAAAGACAAAAAACGTTTATTTTCAAACTCTTGGGACAAAAAGTGTATTTAAATAGAGGTTGTTGTTGATGATCTGTTCCTACAAGCAAGTAGAAAAAAGCCACAAGAGTGGCAAGGTAGTCTGACCAGGGCTTGTTTCCTTAACCACGGCCTTACACTACTTCTAATAATGCCTAACATTTCTTGAGTGTCTGTTATGCACCAGGGACTGTGTTAAATCCATCGGATGGGTTTCCTCATTTAATACAACAACCTTCTTTCCCTATTTTATAGATGCAAAAGTAACAGTAAAGAGGTTAAGTAACTTGCCTGAGGGCACACAGTGAGGGGGTGGGGGCTGACAAAGCAGGAAGTGACTGGGTCCAGGCACTATGGGTCTCACAGATACTTTGGAGAAATCAACGAGCCTACCAAAACCAGAATATGTATCAAATCATCTCAGATTTGTTTTCTGACTTCCTCAGCTCATAATTAAACCCCAATTTATTCATTAGCTGCTTTGACTATGCTCATCCATTTACTATTTGGTAGCCACTAATTAACTGTAACTTGTGCAACCAGGAACTTCAGAGAAAGACTTTAATTTTCCTAAATTGACTTTCTATGTGAATTCTTAGGATTTTCTTATTTTAAAATAAAAATTGAGTAGATATGTTCATAGCATGATTGTAGCAGCTCCTCCTTACCATCATCATCATCATCCTCATCATCCTCATTATCATCATTCCATGTGTTATCCGGTTTTTTATCTTATTTTGTTTTAATTTTTCTCATTGGTGTTGCCCTTAAAGTTGTAAGTTCCTTCTGGGCGGCAACCATGTCTTTTCACTTGAGAACATCAGTGCTACAGAATAAAAGACCAAAAGGAAAAATACAAAAACAAAAAACCTGTTAGCGATGGTTGCTTCTGGGTTGATGGGATTATAATTTTCTTTTCTTTTCTGTGCTTTCCAAACATCCCACAAAGTGCTTACACTTAGGGAAAATTATTATTTTAAATCACTTAAAGCTTTCCTTGTCTAGGACACTATATGTTGATTTCTACAAAACATCTCATCAATACTAAAAAATATCTAGAGGTGACACCAGCAATAAACAGAAGTAAAATGTTCATGTTACCTCCAAGATAAGAGCTGTATATGTGATAGGACTAGTGAGAGGGAGCCTCTCCGATGGGGAGAAAGTAGAAGAGTTGGAGGCATTTTAGTGACTTCACCATTGTCCCCCCGAATCCACGCAGCTCAGGTATGTAGCCTACAGAGTGCTTTCCACAGGTTCACAAAATAAAACCTCGCTGCATTCCACATGAGAGAAGGGCAGGCTCTAGGGTAAAAACAAGACTTGTCACCTGCCTCAGAACAAGTCCCAGAACTACATTTTCTAGGCAGTGCTTCTAAAATTTTGTCTGTGATGCTTTAAAGCATGCTGATCCAAAAGCTACTGAAAGGTCTGGCAAGGTCTTTTTCCTTCCATGTCAAGGAAGGAAAGGGAGCTAGAAAGACTTAGGTTTTTTTTAA
Source organism: Canis aureus (assembly GCF_053574225.1). Lineage (NCBI taxonomy): Eukaryota > Metazoa > Chordata > Mammalia > Carnivora > Canidae > Canis > Canis aureus. The sequence continues at coordinate 23,198,331 of NC_135645.1, forward strand.
CATGTGTTTATGTGGCATCACTGATATTTTGGAATAAGTAGAAGCCATTGCTGTCTGCTTTCTAATGCTCTACTTATTGTTGTGCCCCCGACGTCATCAGTTGTGAGTGAGTAACATCACCTCAGCGTGCACTGTTTGAGTTGTCCTGTATTCATCACCCAAGTGCTGCTAATAGGTGGATGGTTGACTGAACGACAGACAAAATGTTGGAATCTCCTACTATGCATGAGTCAGAGAGGAAGTTGCTACCATCTTCATGGTCCACTGAAGGCATTGCTGGAAGTACCAGGGGAGATCCCCAACTGTCCTTGTCAGAGCAACCCTGAAATGAAGATCAGCGTGGCTGTTTCAAGGGATTGGGCCAGGCCCCAAAGCAGAAATTACAGGTGACAGGTACGAAAGAGAAGGAGAGTTGGGGCATACTAATGAGGTTCCCTAAGGAATACTAAATGCTCCTGGGAGGTGGGATGGAGACACAATTTGACAGAAGTTCTTCCTTAATTCCTTCCGGAGATACAGGTTTCCCTCTGGGCCAGTATCCTAACAAGGTAGCTCAGTGAAACCTTGAAAGACAATCATTTAAAATCTGATATCAGGGGATCCCTGGGTGGCTCAGCGGTTTGGCACCTGCCTTCGGCCCGGGGTGTCATCCTGGAGTGCTGGGATCAAGTCCCACATCAGGCTCCCTGCATGGAGCCTGCTTCTCCCTCTGCCTGTGTCTCTACCTGTCTCTTTCTCTCTCTCTCTCTTTGTGTCTCTCATGAATGAATAAATAAAATCTTTAAAAAAAAAACTGATATCATGATTCACAGACTAATTGACTGGGTTCAAATCCCACTTTTTTTCAAGATTTTGTTTATTCATGAGAGACACAGAGAGAGGCAGAGACATAGGAAGCATCCTGGTTTGGGTTCTGGATTTTTTGGAGGTGATTAATAGTATGTGAAATGTTTTAGGTTGTCAGACCTTCAACAATGAGTCCAAACAGTTGTGTACCGTGATAAAGTTATCCTGTCTTCTTAGTTAATGGCTTTCCAAACACATGGAGAGTCAGTTTAGGTAAAATACTGTGCAAGTTTCTATACATCAAGGAAAAATTACATGGAACAGAATTTAACAGGCAAATAAGAAGACATAATTCCGGTCTATCACAAAAGGGGACAGTGAACTTAACTTCCCTAGAACAAAAAAGCAGGAGGGTTTTTAAGGGCTGAGGGGGGCTAGTAGAAACAGTGCTGGAGGATGTTAGGGGAGTCTGGTCCATGACTGGGCCATCTGTGTTTGCTAATTGACACTTACCAGTTCAGGCTCCTTCCCTCCTACAGAAACTGGGAGACCTTGATGTTCTCTTTCTTGATGATAGCATTTCAAAGGATGGCTTCTTAGATCCTTAAAACAGATGGTTCTGGGTCATAAAAGAGGCAAGAGTCAGGAAAAGATTTACATCTCAAATGGCCAAATGGAAAATTTACAATTATAAGTTTTCTGAAGTAAATATTTGCTCTAAGACAAGGGAGGTGAGTGACCCCTTGTCAGTAGGAACCCAGTTTAAAGTTTAGTCAAGCGGAGGGGGAAAAGGCCATCTTGGTCATGTTCCTCACTTAGCAGGATCAGTCGATGTATCTGTGAAAGACAGAGCCATCTAAGGCATATTTTGTCTGATACCACCAGGATCCACCTGTCCCAAACTAGTTCCCCACCCCCATCTGTAATAACCTGTCTCCTTTCTTACATGTCTGGACATTCCCACCATTTGAGTCATTCCTCTGAGTCAGAGAACAAAGGCGAGAGCACAGCTTGTAGAGGCCATTGTTACAGTGCTGGTGAGATTTGGGGGCCAGCAGTGAAAGACCTATCTGCACCTTGCTGTCAGGGCAAGGCCCTCAGCAAAATTTTGAGGTACACAAAGGCTCTCCCGACTGTTCCCCCCTACTGTGGCCCCTCCTTGCTGTTTCTGACAACTTGTGCCCCCAGAATCTCTCCTCCCCCCTTTTCTTTTTTCCTCCCAAGAAACTTGTTCTCGAGTCTCACACTAAAATGTCAAAAACTGGCTAAAAGCTGAGAGAAAGCCAGAGTGTTTGTAACCTAACTAAATCTTAAAGGGGAATTCCTGGTTCTGATCAATAGTGGGTCAGAATTGTAAAAGATCTCCCCCTTGATGCTGAAACTGCCCCTTTCCAGCAAATGGCTGCTGCACCGATGGGGACCCAGCCTGCCATGGACAAACCCCGGGTGGCCCTCGAGTGGCCCAGAGCCAGGCTCCTGAAGTGGGTGCCTGGAAATGGAAGTAGATGGGGATTCTGGAGGTGCTGGAGAAAGAATATGTCTAACCAAAGCAAGGTGAGGAAAACCAGTGCTTCCTACCTGCTGCTTTTACTAAAATGAGTGTTAGAGCGGAAAAATTTATGGAGCCCAAAAAAGGACCATGCTCTTCCACTTTATCCCTCAAGCAGTGTCTTGAGCCTTCCCTTCTATTTTATGAGAGGAAGTTTATCATACTCCAAACTAACTAAATGGCTTCCATACCTACTTCCTCCAACAATGCCTGCTTTGATATATGCCTCCAGGGCACAGCTAAGAGTTAATACATATAAGGCAAGAAAAGAGTGTCTGGTGTATAATGAATGCTGTATCCCTATCAGCTATTGCATTATTATTATTGTTGATGATGATAGGCCACGGTCTTGATTGTGAGTGATCTCCGGCAAAGCCAGAGTAGAAAAGTACCCCCGGTTATAGCTGCTAAGTCAGCACCATGAAACAGAGGAACTCAGTAAATTTCCACAAAGGAAGATATAATCATCCTGCTCTTTGCAAAGACTTAAGATAGTGAAATGGATGGTATTTTTTTAGGAATAGACTTCCCCAAGAATGCTGGTTTTGCAACGCTGTATTAGTGAAGCCAGAAGTCAACTGAACCTGTCTTTATTTGGGGTTACCTCTAGCCATACATGTGGGATCTGGATGGGGAAGGCTCCCAACTCTAGCGATATCTCCAAAGGTACCTCTTGTGCAAAATTCATCAATATAGCAAATATAAAGAAAAGCTCTGTGATATTTGAAGGATGGTGTGTCTTGACTCCTGTTAGCATCCTTGAAAGTGACCCCCTAGATTTATTACATAACACCAAGAATTAGCAACAGCAGTTCTGCTTCCTGGGGAAAGCCAGCTTCCAAAAATTGCAGTAGATCTGTTGGTATAGGGTAATTCAGAGCTAAACTGACCCAGCAGGGTGGATTTTTTTTTTTTTTTTTTTTTTTTACTTAAAAGGGAACAATACAGTAAAGATAGTTTGTGTTTATGCCTGACCTAAATCTTTCACTTCCTCTCACAGAAGAGAAGCAGATGTTCAGTAGAGAGTTGGGGAGGGAATGGGGGAGATGAAGGAAACGAAATAACATTATGGTTCAAGTTATTCTTTTAAACATCAACCAGCTGTTCATTATCTAATGTAAGTGCTTAAAATTTCAACACAGAAGAATCTCTTCATCTTCATTCATACATTAATTCTTTATGCCCTACTTACTTCACCTTTCTTTTAAAGGCAGAAATGCAATAAAAGCAGAGTTAACAATTACACAAGCAACTTTTCAACATATGCTGCTGAGGCAACTAGATACCCACAAGGAAAAGGACTAATTTAGACACTTACTTCATGCCATACAAAAAATTAACTCCAAATGAATCATAGACCTAACATTCCTTACTAAAAGTAAAACTACACAACTTTTAGAGTGCCTGGGTGGATAGGCAGTTAAGTGTCTGATTCTTGAGCTCAGCTCAGCTCTTGATCGCAGTCATGAGTTTGAGCCCTGCATTGGACTCCAGCCTAGGCATGGAGCTTACTTAAAAAATAAAATAAAATAATAAAAATAAAAGTATACAATTCTTAGAAGAAAACATTGGAGAAAATCTTTGTGACCTGAGTTAGACAAAGATTTCCTAGAGATGATATCAAAAGCACTTCCCATAAAACAAAATATTGATTAATTAGACTTCATAAAAACTTAAGAGTTTTGCAGTTCACAAGACACCATTAAGAAAATAAAAAGACAAACCACAAACTGGAAGACAATATTTGCAAATTATATATCTCATAAAAGACTTATGGCCAGAATATACAAAGAATGCTTATAATTCAATGATAAGAAAATGAACGACCCAATTTAAAAATAGAAAAAAGATTTGAATAAACGTTTCACTAAAAAAGATACGTGAATAGTCAATAAACACATGAAAAGATACATGTCATTTGTCACTAGGGAAATTCAAATTAAAGTTGTAATAACATAGCACCTCCCATCCACTAAAAGGACTGTGATTCAAAAGGCAGACAATAGCAAGTATTGGTGAGGACATGGAGAAACTAGAATGTTCACACATTGTTGGTGGAAATGTAAAATGGCATCCCTACCTTGGAAACAGTTGGGCAATTTCTTAAAAAGTTAACATTAATTAACCGTAAGGCTCGGCAATTCTACTCTTAGTTATCTACTCAAGAGAAGTAAAGACGTATATCTACAACAAAGACTAGTTCACGAACATTCGTGGCAGCATTAATCATAATAGTCAAAATCTGAAAACAATCCAAATGCCCATCAACTGGTGAATGAATAAACAAAACGTGGTATATCCATACAATGGAATGTTATTTAATAATAAAAAGAAATGAAAAACTGATGAATGCTACCAAATGGATGAACCTTGAAAACACTATGCTCAGTGAAAGAAGCAACTCACAAAGGCCAATAATATATGATTCCATTTATATGTAATGTCCAGAATAGACAAATCTACAGGGGCAGAAAGTAGGTTAATGGTTGTCTGGTGCTAGGGGAGGGGATCCTTTGGGATGAGAAAATATTCTGAAATTGAGTTATGACGATAGCTGCACAACTCTATCAATTTACTAAAATCCATTGAATTGTACAGTTTAAATGGCTGATTTATATGGTAAATGATACCTCAATGGAGCTGTTAAAAAAGAATACACAAACCATAAAAACCAAAGTCTGCAAATATTGACACAGAAAATCAGATTAAAAGGAATAATTGAGGGGGTCCCTGGGTAGCACAGTCGGTTAAGCATTGGACTCTTGGTTTTGGCTCAGGTGGAGATTTCAGGGTCGCAAGATCGAGCCCCGTGTCAGGCTCCAAGCTCAGCACAGAGTCTGCCTACGACTGTCTCCCTCTCCCTCTCCCTGTGGCCCCCCCCACTCATGCTCTTGCTCTCTCTCTCAAATAAATAAATAAATCTTAAAAAAGAATTGAGTTTTAAACTGATCTTCCTGACAGCAAAGGTAAAAGCAAAGAAAACCATAGAATATATAACTTTAATAAAATACATAACCTTATTCTCATTTTTTTTTAAGTAAGCAAGTAAATCTACTTTTGGAAAAGTCTTTTTTCCTCCAAAAATGATTTACGAGGTATAACTTTATATATATGGTAACAGTGTAATGCTTATTGAAGTGTCATCAGTTTTGTTAAAGATTTTATTTATTTATTCATGAGAGACACAAAGAGAGGGGCAGAGACACAGGCAGAGGAAGAAGCAGGCTCCATGCGGGGGAGCCCAATGTGGGACTTGATCCCAGGACCTGGGAATCATGCCCTGAGCCGAAGGCAGATGCTCAACCACTGAGTCACCCAGGTGCCCCCTCATCAATTTTTTTTTTAAGAAAAAAGAAAAACTCAAAGTGTTCCATACATGCCATTGCTTATAGAGAGCCTCAATAAGAGTTGAGGAATGTTATTAGGCCTTAGTTTGGGCACAGGACTTTCCATGTGGATCCAGAACATATACCACAGAACCAAGTTCAGGGAACTGCAACTCAACACAAACTGGTTGCTGAGAGAAGCTAAACGAATGAATGCTTAGCCTCCCTGTTTGGGTGTATTTCTCACACATCATTTTACTCGTTGGGGCTTTCACAGGTTTCTACCTAAGACAATCCAAATTTGAGTTTACTGGTGAGCTCATAATTTTCCTACCTGTTTTCTGTGGCTGATTGAAAGGAGAGTCTCATGCTCAGACTACAGATGTGTAGACACTGAGGAAATGAGAGTCTGATTTATGCTCTTGCTCAGTAGTGTGACCTTAACAGAGTGGGCAAAGGACAGCAATAGGTAAATAAGACTTTTCTCAAGAAGAGCAGCTTTGGATCTGTTCCCAAGGCACTAAAAAGTAGAGGAAAGCCCTGAACTTCTGTACCTACAGTACTTAAGAGATATCCTTGACCTGAAAGATTTTTAGGGGAGAAGCTGGGGAGGACCTGCCACTTATGAACTCCAATGCAGCTCCTCTGGAGTCATTAATTTGCACCAGCATTGAGTCCCCATGACTCCAATGGGTGCTGTTGGCCCCAACAACACACTACCACCCTAGAACACCTGAAGCATGACTACACTTAGCTATTCAATAGACCCGTGTAGCTCTACTTCATAGGAACACATTGTAAAACTGGCATACTTGACACCGAGCTTTTTCTCCCGATAAAATCCAAACATTCCTGCAGGATCATGTCATCAGCACAGAGAATAAAGAATACCTTTGGGGCAGCCCGGGTGGCTCAGCAGTTTAGCGCTGCCCTCAGCCCAGGGTGTGATCCTGGAGACCTGGGATCGAGTCCCACGTCGGCCTCCCTGCATGGAGCCTGCTTCTCCCTCTGCCTGTGTCTCTGCCTGCCTCTCTCTTTAATGAATAAATAAATTAAATCTTTTTTTAAAAAAAAGTATACCTTTGTATTGGATATGTCAAGAGACATAGCATCTGGTTTATCTAAAAAAAGTGGATTCAAATTATCATAAATTAAAATTAAAACTGGGCACAGTCACATTTAATGCTACCTAAAATTGGGATTCATCTCAAGGAGCTCACTGTGTTTCACAACAGGAACTGTGATAGAGTCACTGGAGAAAAATAAAAGGCCTTGGAGTTCAATAGATCATACTATGTCATTCTAGATATATGTCATAAAAATCTCAAAATATTCTTAATCTCAACAACAACAACAAAACCCTGATTAAATAATGGACACAGGACTCAAAGAGGTAATTTTCCAAAGAAGATATACAAATGACCAATAAACACATGAAAAATATTCAACATCATTAATCATTAGGGAAATGCATATCAGAACCACCTCACATGTAAGCTACTAATGAAAACACAAAAGGGGCGCCTGGGTGGCTCAGTCAATTAAGCATCTGCCTTTGGCTCAAGTCATGATCTCAAGGTCCTGGGATCAAGCCCTACATTCAGCTCCCTGCTCAGGGGGAAGTCTCTCTCTCTCTCTCTCTCTCTCTCTCTCTCTCTCTCTCTCTCCCCCAGATAAATAAATAAATAAATAAAATCTTTAAAAAAAAAATAACAAATGTTTGTGTAGATGCAGAGAAATTGAAATCCATGTTCACTCTTATGTAGGAATGTAATGCTGCAGTCTCTATGGAAAGTAGTATAGCAGGTCCTTAAAAATTAAAATTAGAGTTACCATATGATTCAACAATTCCACTTCTAGGTATATACCCAAATTCAAATTGAATTGAGAGTAGAAACTCCAACAGGTATTTGTACGTTCATGTTCACAGCAACATTAGTCACAGTAGGCAAAGACAGAAGCAATCCAAGTGTCCATCAGTAGATGAATAAAGTGTGGCAAAAAATATAAAATAAAATAAAATAAAATAAAATAAAATAAAATAAAATAAAATAAAAAACTGTGGCACACACGTGCAATGAAATATCAGTCAACCTTACAAAGGAAGGGAATTGCAACACATGCTACAACATGGATGAACCTTGAGGACTTTATGCTAAGTGAAATAAGGCAGCCACAAAAAGACAAATATTGCATGATTTCACTCATATGAGGTACCTAGGATAGTTAAAATTCATAAAGACAAAAAACAGAACAGTGGTGGCCAGGGGCCAGCCAGTAGGGAGAATGGGGAGTTGTTATTTAATGAGCATAGAGTTTCACTTTTGCAAGATGAAAAGGTTCTGGAGATTGGTTACACAACACTGTGAATATACCTAACACCACTGCACATTTCTCTTAAAAGTGGTTAAGATGGCAAATTTTATGTTATGTGTACCTTACCACAATTTAAAAATTCCTTTAATGTTCTTAATCAATTTCTCCAGTAGGTGAGTCATCTTGCCAGTTGTGGAACAGAGTCCAAAGGCTCCCTGATTCAAGCAGGATGTTAGACGTACTGAACCAAACCTGTGGTTTCATTAAGAAGAAAGCTGAATTTGAGCTGCCTTTTGGCAGCTGTTGCAGACCATATTTTGAGCCCTTCTTTCAGGGCCTTCACCACATCTTTCCCAGGCTTCCTAGTTGAGAAGTGAAGACAGAAACAGTAAGATGAAGATGAAAGCTCACCATTTCCCAAAATCTGGCTCTGTTTCCACTTGCCATATAATCTGGGCCTCCGTTTTTGAGAAGGCCAGAACCACGTCCGACAGTTATCACGGCCTCCCACACGCTGTATCGACCAGCTCGCCTCGTAGCAGGAAAAGTACCAGAGATATCGATGAACTGTCAGACTTTCAGCATTCATAACTAAATTAGGAACAGAAACTTAATGAGAGCGGTGGTGGCGGCCAAGGGAAGGCTGATATTCTGACAAAGGAAAGAAAGAAAGAACCTGAGAAAATGGAAGACAGAATGGGCCTGGAGAAAGCAGGTGAGGTGGAGGTGAGGGGTGAGGAGGCATGGGAAGAGACAGCCCCAGACAGAGACTAGGGGCTCCCACACCGCCTCCAGCTCAGGGCTCTCCAGACACAGTGTGCATGTGCACGCACACACACACACACACACACACACACGCTCTTCCATGTGTCTGGAGAAAGTGAGGGGGGTAAGAAATGAGGATGTGCTCACATCCAACTGTCACTCTATGTCAACAGTTCCAGAGGCCTCAGAGGGGAATAGCTGACTTTCTTCCATGTCACAGTGAATGAGACACCACAGGGAAACATCCCGCATTCCCACTCGTGCCTGTGCCCTTTTATCTGCACCCACTGCAGCGATTCCATCCTCTCCTCCACCACAGTGACAGCAGAGTCTCTTCTCTCTTCTCCAATCACTCTGACCCACACTCTGGATCCCACCCCTTCTGCTTTCTGAAAGAACCATGTGTCCTCCATTATTCCTTCTCACCCCTATATCTTCATCCACTCCCCTCCCCTTAACATGCACATGCACTCTGATGTCACCTATTTAATTAAAAAAAAAACTCAAAATGCAAGAGAGAGAGAGACAGAGAGAGAGATACACACAAAGGAATATTATTCAGCCATAAAAAAGAAGAAAATCCTAAAGAAGGAGGAGGAGCCAGGGGTTGGGGGGGTGGGAAGGAGGAGAAAATCCTGCCATTTGCTACCACATGGGTGAATCCCGAGGGCACTATGCCAAGTGAAATAAGTCACAGAGAGAAAAACAAATGCTGTATGATCTCATATACGTGTGGAATAAAAAATAAAAAATAAAAAAATAAAAAAAAAAACACCAAACTCCTAGAAAAAGAGACAGGGTTGGGTTTTGTCAAGGGTAAGGGGTAGAGGTAGGGGAAATGGGTGAAAGAGGTCAAAAAGACACAAACTTCCAGATCCAAGATAAATAAGCTGCGGGGAGATAATGTACAATACGGTGCCTACGGTTAACGATACTGTATTACGTACTGGAAAGTGGCCGAGAGACTAGATCCTCCAAGTCCCCTTCACAAGAAAAACAAAACAAAACAGCAAGGTGAGGGATGTTGAGCCTACGGCAGTGATCGTCGGCAATACACACACTATCAGATCACTACACTGCCCATCGCAAGCCAATATGAGGCCATGTGTCGGTCGTATCACAATAAAACTGGAAGGAAAAGAAAACAAAACTCCTAGACCCTGCATCCCCTTTTCAGCCTGTCACTTCACAGCCAAGATTCATAGGATTTCAGTCCACACTGGTTTTCCTTCTCTCCTGGGCCAGGTGAGCTGGCCCTGCAGCTGGCCCCTTCAGTCCTCCTGCCCCCCCAGCAGGAGACACATTTGAAATCATGGCCTTATGGGGCCACTGGGCAGCACCCGACCCTGTGGGCCAGATGAAACTCCTTAAAGCATCATCCTCCTGGATGTTCCTGGACGTCGTTCTGCCCTCCTTTTCCTGGTCCTCAGACTGAGCCCCCCCTCCAGCTAACAGCCCCCACGTCACCTCTTCATGTCTAATCCCACATTGTAGGACAGCGCTAACATCGAATAAACCTCTGGAAATACTTGATAGCGGGGTTCAAATAATGCAGTGGTTTTCCGCCCTGGCTCCCCCTTAAATTCAGGGGGAACCTTTACAGAGGTATCGATACCTGCCCCCCAACAACTCGTGATTCTGATTGAACGGGCCTTGGATGAGCCCCAGTTAACCGTATCTTCTAAGAGCTTCTCAGGTGCTCACCACTAACCCTGTCACCCCCAGGGGGGACTCTAAGGACAGGAAATTTGCAAAATGCATAACTATCATTTTAGAACTTAACCCTTTAGTTAGAGTTCAGGTGGAGCTTTAGAATTCTGAGGCAGTGAGTCTTAAGGGTCTCGTTGCAAGTTTACACTGAAGGTTGCTCACAAGTCGGCTCATCCATCGTCGCGCAGTCCCAGATTTCTCCTACCCTTGCTCAACCTGAAGCCCAAGAAACCCACGAAGTCACACATTTTGTCAGACGCACAAGTGGCCTGATGGCTGCAAACCTGGGAGGTTTTTCTCTCTCTCTCCCTTTTGAGTCTGCCAGGATTCTTGGGAGTGCCTTTGCCCCACCTTCCCCCGGGGTTTCCAAGTACCAACAGGCCCAGACCTTTCCAGAAGCTCTGGCCCTTCCTCTCCCTCCTGCCTTAAGGGTGCAGAGTCTGCTGTGTGCCTGTTAACTGTTTACAAGGGAAGCGTCTCTCACAGGGTTGGCGTGACCAGAGAGGCATATTCACACAGAGGCAGTTTTATTTGTTTCGTGTACTTTATTATTTGACTATAGTTGTGGTTTCTGGGGGTTCAGGGTGAAGAGGTGGGGAAGGAGTTGGTCAAAAGAGGACTGGAAGTGTAGAAACAAAACAACCAGAAAGAGCTGTGAGACCCAACCACACTGAGAAACAATTCCATCCACCTGGTCCCCCCAACCCCCCACCGGTTTCCTTCCAGATTTTGCTACAGCCATCCACCCACCCACTTCTTTATGTCAGACAGGGAGAGAGGTAATGATTCAAAACTGCGTCTTGAATTGGGACCAACCTGCTGTGTCCAGGTGGCTTGGACAGTCATCTTAGGAGCGAGGGGACGGTGTCATAAAGGTCTGAAAAGTGACTGTAAAAGATTCTGGGAATGGCATGTTGCCAGGAAATTCAGGAGGTCTGGATGTTGCCCCCCACCCCCGATCCTTCTCAGCCAAAATACAAACAAAAAAAAGCCTCCAAAATTCAATTCATGGAAGTTCAGTCCTGAACGCAAAACTCGAGGTCAGATTGTGTAGGGGGCTTCATACCGGGAAGGGCTTAAGGACCTACCATTTCTGCCACTGTTGATAAAGGTCAGACCCTGCCTATTGACCATATTGGGCAGACGAGCCAAAGGAAGGGTAAAGGGGGGGCAGGGAGGCAGCACAACCCCATTTGCCAAGGGCAGCAAAGCACACCAGGGTGTGATGACGGCGCCACAGAAGGCACTGGTCCAGCATTTGCCAGAGGCAAGGGTTGCTGCGCTTGGATTCCAGCCCTAGTTTGTCCCCGTTCTCCCCCGTGAGAAAAGGGTAAAGTTGTCCACAGACTCAGGCTGCCTGGGGGGGGGGGCACCTGGGGGGGTCCAGCTACAGCCACGGAGGCCCTAAGATGCCTTTTGGGCCAGAGTCAGGGACAGCAGCCACATAGATTGTTTTCCTACCTCCAGAGATCAATCGATCTATTCCATCTACATCTTACTTGTTCATTCCGATTCAAACTTTTAAGATAAAAATACACTTAAATACTAAAATATGAAGTTCACTGGCAAATTTTGAGGCTCTGTTAAGTACGCAGCTCAGGGATAGGTTTTCTGAAGGGCGATATTTACTATGAGGGGGAACTAAATTTGAGAGAAAGCTAAAGAGTGGAGTCATCTAGATAGGAAATATAAATCGGGAAAAAAATAGAAAAATCAGAGCATTCTGGGACCCTCTGGAGGTCTTCCTTTCTCCCCAGTGATGACCATGGAGCCTCCTTCTTTGTATAGAACCAGACCTTCCCAGCACTGTCTGGGTACTCCCTGGCTTGACTCATTTTCACCCAAGGGTAGGGAGGGCAAAAGGAGAGTGAGGTATTTGTGGAGGTTCAGCCACACTTTTAAATGTGCCCAGCTCACATTCGGACCAGTGTGGGGTGTGGGTTTTATAGCCGGCTGCCTCTCCTCGGTGATTAATGGAGCTCCCCTGAGACCTCCTGCTCCCGGCTCCTCCTCCATCTGGGCTAAGAACCAATGGTTCTCAGGCTCCAGCTGAGAAGCTGGTACAAAGAAAGTTCCTATGTAGTCAAAGATGACAGGGTGATGAAGACCTGACACCCTGCTAACTGTGGACCCCCTGAGTTGTTTTCCGGGACCCAGACAGCCGTATGATGCCAACACCCTTACCAGATCCCTATGCTCTTGCTGGGCAAACAGGAAATTCAAATCTTACCCTCCCTGGGCTTGCTGTGGACCATGACCCACCCTCCGCAGCCTTCAAAGCTTTCTAAGTTACAACCTGACCCTGATTCTTCCCTGACTGACTTATGTCTGGGGTCCCTCTCTCCCACATAGCAGCTTTTTTGAACAGAATTCAAGACCCTCCGAGATCCAGCTCTTGCCTCTTTCCCCCATCTCATCTCCCACCACTCCCGGTCTCAAACTCTGCCTTTTGTTGGTATCTTTCTCTCTTTCCAATGTTTGACACCCCCACCTCCACCCCCCGCCCGGTGAACCCGTACTATCCAAAGGTGTGGTCAGTCCTGGAGTTTTCCTAAGCTAGAGCAAGGAGGGACCAATTTTCCAATATGTGCATTGAAGCCATGAGGAAATGGCAGGTTCTCACTTACTATGTTGCCAGATGCAAGCAACTCACTCTAGGCCCCTCCAGATCGCACTTTTTTGTGGGAAATTAGCCATGCAACACCTATTTTGAAGCCATTGTGATTGGCCCTCTTCGGCCTAAAAGGAACATTATGGAGGAAGACTTCAGGCAGTGCTTTTCCTGAATGACCCCCACCCCAGGAGGGGAGGAAAGGCTGCCCTCCTCCCCCGGTTCCAGGGAGCAAAGGCGCACTCTCAGTGGAAGACAACTGCAGAGCATAGCGCATGGATCTGTGAAAGTCCTACACTAATAGTACCCCCTTTTTCTCAGGCTTTCCTCACCTCTTCTCCATCTCGCTGACACCATGTCTGCCAAGTTTAGTATTTCATGGTCACTGGGCCTGGATATAAGATTTAACAGAAAATAATCAAATTTGTTTGAATTTCCATTTCTTTAAATCTTTCTATTAAAATCACATATTTTTTTTCTTGATCCACTGGAGAAAATAGAGGTCTTTCTCTGGCAGACATTGCTGATGCATTTTCTATTAGGTAATATGTAAGCTTTATATTACAGATCCCATCACCAGTCACTTGGAAATTCCTCATCTTTGTCAAGTGCATCATATTTTATTCTAGAGTATGTATTATTACATTTGGCCTTTCCATCAGTCCCCACTACTCCAGATGTTTCTAAATTACAACCCAATCCTGTTACCTCTGTGATTTAGTTACTTTCCCTTTCAACCACACAAAGTCCAGGCTCCTTTGCATAGCACACATGGCTCTCCAAAATCTGCCCTTTGCTTCTCATTTCTTACCCTCCAGATTTCATACTGTTGCGGTTGACTGAAGATATAATACTTTCTTATACATTGATGCCTTCATATATTTTTCCCTCTCTGGGATTGCCCTTTTGATCTTTGTCTACTTGGTGACACTATTTGTCCCTTGAGAACCAGATCTAGTGTCTTCTGTTCCATGGAACTGTCCCTGGCCACCCAATGGCAGAATTGATTACTCTCTCCTCTGAGTCACAACTTCAATCCCCATACTTATTTCTACTATGGCACTTGTTGCACTGATTTGCAATAACTTCAGTAGGTCACCGGCTCCTCTAGTAAGCTGTGAATGCCACAGGAACAAGATACTCATCGTATTAATTTCTATATGCTCATTGCTTGCACAACAGCATTGCCGTCGATCTGTAAATTATTTTTTAGACTATTTTTTTTAAGATTTTATTTATTTACTCATGAGAGACAGAGAGAGAGGCAGAGACACAGGCAGAGGGAGAAGCAGGCTCCATGAAGGAGGCCGACATGGGACTCAATCCTGGGTCTCCAGGATCAGGCCCTGGGCCGAAGGCAGGCACTAAACCGCTGAGCCACCCAGGCTGCCCTGTAAATTATTTTTAAATAAATGAGTAAGAATGAATTGCACAGGGCCAGTAAGAAGAAAGAAGACTATTGGTCTGTTATTATAATTCCCATTTAACAGAAGAAGAAACTGGGCTAGAGGCTAGACCTACAAAACTGAAGGGACTTAAACCAAAAGCTTAGAATCTAATAGCTATACTACAAAACAGAGGCAACACAATACTAGGGAAGCTCAGAGAGATTAGTTTCCAATTGGGAGGATATGGGAACTGCCATTCTATAGATCCTTAAAGAGGAATAAGAATTAAACAGTAATGATGAGGGCCATATTCAAACTTTTCTGAGGGGCACCCGGCTGGCTGAGTCGGTAAGTGTCCGCCTTCAGCGGACACTCAGGTCATGATCCCAGCGTCCTGGGATGGAGCCCAGCGTCCAGCTCCCCACTCAGCAAGGAGTCTGCCTCTCTCTATGCTGCCCTCACCCCGCTGCTTATACTCTCCGTCTCTTTCTCTCTCTCTCTCTCAAGTGAATAAACAAATAAAATCTTGAGAACAATGGACCTTGAAAAAATTTTAAATAAAACTTTTCTGAAATGCAGGAGTAACAAATACAAATCAATGAAAATAAAGAGGAAAGCCTACTTCATAAGAAACAACATGAGCAAAGGCACAGAGCTGGGAGTCTTGAGGGAAGGTCATTGAGTTCACATGACTACAGTTAGTGGCAGTGTCGTGGGAAACGAGTCTGGAAGGTCAGGTCAAGTTCCATCAGGCAGATCCTTGACATTTTGACTCTGCAAAAGGGAGGCTTTGAGATCAGAAAATCATTTTCCTTTATAAAAAGCTCTTGATAAAAAATATATATATATTAGAACAACCAGAAATTGGAACTCCTCAGGCAGGATTGCCCATGTTTTACCACAATTTATGTTATTCAGCATGATCATCTACCTCACCTAGCTTCAAATGACATTCCACTCCTTCCAAAATCAACTCTACTCTAAGGAGCAAAAATTAACTCCCTTGAAGGCATTAAAAAAAAAAAATCAAAAGGCTCCAAAATAATGAAATTCCAAAAGCTTAACAAATGGCAATAATGTAGAAATACGCTTTCATTTTGAAGGAGATGGGCTGCATGTAGATATACAAATCCAGGTGTGTTTGTCAAAAAAGAAAATCAAAAAAAAAAAAAAAAGCAAGAAAATCACATTACTCTAGAGTCAGTAATGTTTAAAGCATGTACAGATCTGTGTGGGTAGGGAAGGTATATAGATGTCAGAGATGTGAAAACAAAGAGTAGAAAAATAACACATTGAGTGCCAGAGTTTTCATATCTCTCCATTGGCAACCACAGCCTCTTACTCTTCAGATAAAAGGGTGTCCCATTCAGTCACCAGCCAAAGCCAGAGTAATGATTTAACTTGCAGCATAATCATGAAGCACAACAGGGCCTGCCTCTTCCTTCACTACCTCCCCAGGCCAATTCTATTAAACTAAAAATAAAAAATAAAAAAAAAAGAATTTCAATTATAATAAATACTATGGGGAAGAAGTAAACAACTTTCTAAAGTACCATATTTATTACTCTTACTACCCATATATGAGCTTCTCCCATGACAGAAAAAAGAAAAATATTTACTAATCTTTCAAGAATGGGGTGAAATTTAAATAATTGATGTGACTAAAAGCTACAGCTCCATAAGGGTCAACCCATGTTCAATGTTCTTTTGTTACAATTAATGAAATCAGCTGCAGAAAACTACAGCTCATACTTTAAATAGCACTTTATTACCAAATCTGTCTCATAACCACAACAGGGAACCAGCAAAATGGTCTTTGTTTTTTTAAACAATTTTGTTGCAGTGGTTGCTCAGCAAGGTTTTAGAATAGCCTTCAGGGAATCTCACTGGCAAGACCATCAACTCATGTGGATGATAGAGTCATAATTATTCAAATCGGGTTTTGTTTTAGTATCTCAAATGTTCTCTCTTTTTTGTGTGTGTGTGTAATAAATAATGTATTTCCTTCTCCTTTTTTTTGATACTCAGCAGTTTCTCCAGTTTCTTACCAAGATGATTTCCCTTTTCTGACCATCCTAACATAGACCTACATAGAATGATCCCAGAGACTTCGTAAAATGACTGTCCTTGTTTAAACAATGCCCAGACTCAGGACTTCTGAAATGCAAATTACAGGGCTGGCTGGTCAAGAAAAGAGGAGTTGGAGTGGGTGAGGAAGGCCTTGGCCACTACTTTCATCCCAATGAAAGTTCAGGAGCCAAAGTGTCTCGATTAGAGTCAAGACCAATGCTCAGGACCAATTTCTCAGATCAATAATAGCCCCCCATGCGACAGTGTGAAGGAAACAAAGCAAATGAGACAATACATACTAAAACTTAATTTGCAGAAAACACACAAATTTATGTCTGCATATTTTAAAGGACGTTGCCCTTTAGAGAGCGTTTGCCAGACACGCAAGCATGGTCACAGGAGCTCGGCCTTTTTAGGACAATGTCAACTAAGATATTTGCCCACACATGTTTTTGCCAAAGTACAGACAAGCAGGACAGGAATCCATCTACCAAGAGAAATGCCTCAGGTTGTTTGCTCTTGACAGGCTCAACTTTACCTACTCTTCCAAATGAGATTTGTTTTCCTTCTCAGTGTCACCCGGTAGATCTACCCTCCTGTCTGCCCTACTCTGGGAGAGCGCAGTCAGTCACCAAGAGTAACTCTAAGGCCCTTCTGAAAGGGTTTTCTCTCCAAGGAAAGTATACAATATATTGGGTCTGTTGTCCACCTGCTGCTTTACATATGTATTACTCAACCCGTGCAAGTTATGGGTGATAACATTTTAAGGGGAGAACACGAAGGCTTGGTAGACCAGATGGCATGCTCCAAGTCAGACATCCAGAAAGGTCTCACCCTGCTGTGAATGGCTCCAATGCCACTGCCATTTAGCAGACAAGAGAGACTGTAAGACTATGTCTTACCCAAGTGATCCCTTAGAAAAATCCTTGAGTAATATTGTCTGGGCTTGGCAATAGCAGGTATTGGGGTACTGTACTCTAGAGGGACGAGGGGCAGGTCAGAGGTCTTCACCCACCCCATTTACATTTGAAATTCAGGGATGCTTGTGGGGAAAAGTAGCCCTGGATTATCCTGGGCTGGCAACACATAACCAGAGAAGCTCTTGAAAGAGTGGGACAAACGTGATTTCCAGGGATCGAACGCAATACCTCGAAGTTACCTTCCTTCTTGTATTGGGCACACTGTTCGAATTTTCCAAACCTCGAGGTAATTATGCCTTATTATTTAAAAAACAGTGCAATTTCTACTAATTGTCTCAGCCCCAGAAATGATGCAAAATTGCTCTTGTCAGTTTCAGGAAATCTTTTCTTCAAAAACAAACCACCGCGATCCACCACTCCTGGGACAGCTAACCCTCAGGTTTCTAAAATGTGCTGAGGCATTTCTGCAGTCTGCCACCGGGCCTGGGTGTGTAGCCCTCACCCTCAAAAGTCCCAAGATCAAAATAGTACCTGGAAAATGGATGCCTTAAAGGTCTCTCTGAAAATTCCATGTGTCTCAGCCATCTGGTGTAAGTTATTTATTATTCAATGAAAGTTCAGTGAAAGCCCTCAGCTACCACCATTCTCCACCCTACCACTAGACACCCCTAATTCCAGAGCTCATCCAGCAGAAAAGGCTACGGACATGGAAACCAAGCCTACCTTCTGGAGACCCGAACCAAACCTGGAGAACTGAACCAACCTTCGGAATTCAACTCACAGCAGAAAGCAGGTTAAGAGACAGCATTCCACATATCTGTCCACCCCTTCAGCCCCTGTGCATCTTTTATCTCTGCTCAGCCTCCATCCTATTTGTACAATCACACATCAAATATGTCCAAACTTTAGGTTGGCTGGGGTGAAAGTCTATAAAGCCAGGACATAAGTCATAGCAGGAGGGTGCAATGATGCAAGCTCAATGTTCTCCCCAGTGCGTCTGTGGTACTCCACAAACTCAGTTCAGTGGAATCTTCACCCCAGCAGAATTTAATAGTACATCTTCCAGCACACTCCTCATGCTTTTCTTCAGCCTGACTCCTTCTTGGGTGCCACCTATGCTTTCTGCTCGTGAGTGATTCCCACAAGATCAAACGGACATCCAGACATCAAAAATAGATAAGGTTTGGGACAGATGGTCCCAGTGTTTTGAACCCATTTTTATGGAACTGTTTTGGTCCATCAACAACCTCGGAATGCCAAGGACGTCTTCCAGAATGATCCCATTGTCCTGTCCTGCTCCAACAATCCAAGGAAAAAGAGTTTTCCTTCTTTGTGTATCAGAATCACCCCAAGAGATGGTTATGCATTCATCTTCCCAGGGTCCATCCCAAACCTACTGAACCAGAGTATCCAGGAGTAGAAATCAGGGCTGTCTGTTTTAACAAGCTTCCTTATTGATCCTAGTGAAAATGAAAATTTGAGAGAAATATCACTGCAACCTAAATTAGTAATATGAAAATTTGAAATCAGGGTGCCAAACACTTTCTTTACAACTTAGATCTTTCCTAGAATATATAACTGTCCTAAGAGAGGACAGTTTCCTTTCCAGAGAGCTCCAAGATTATACTTGGAGGCATTCAACGGGGAGTCCTACCCAGCCCCAAATCCTGGTCATAAGGAGATGAAGACACAAACTATTACCTCCCATCTCCCACCTTCCCTCATTCCTGACCAAGAGCTGACTGATCACAAATATGATTACTTTGTTAGTAAGAATCCTTTCCTACACTAGTGTTTGCTTTTTTATGATGAAAAGATGTGATGAGTTGGACAGAATATTTTTAGAGGATTTGTTGTCTTTGTTTTCCCATAGAAGGACTGTATCTCCACTTTAATGGTAAATACGTTGCACCCAAACACCTTTCACCTCAAGGACTAAGATCCTTGAGGTGAAAGTCCATAAAGTTAATAGGGCACTGAATACAACTAATAAATAGCTGACTAACAGCATGACCTGAGCACATAATGAGAGCTTTGACTTTACTCTGAGCCTCAATGGAGAGGAAGCTCAAAGTCAGTTAGCCACGAATGGGAAACTCATGTTCACTTTCGACATCTCCTATTTTCCCCTTTTTCACTTCCATAGTTGCAAGTTGAGTTTCTATACGCAAACAGCCCTGGGTAAGCCCAGCTGAAATAATGCCAACTAACCAGGTCACACAGATATAGAAGCATAGCGACTAATAGAAGGTTAGAACTTCAAGTGACCACACAAAATAGGATCATTAGCTTCTCATGAAAATGGGAGAGTAGTTGATAGAAATTTTCCAAAATATCAAGAAAAGATAAATGTAAAACAGGTCTGTATAAACCATTAAAATGCTCAGGTTTATATACAATATAAACCTTTCCATTGATGCATTCAGCAAATGTTTGTTGAGCACCTACTGTATGGCAGGCACTGTGCTAGGCACTGAGGATTCAAAGATGAGTAAGAAACAGATTGGGCCTCAAAGAGCTGTGTTTCTAGTGAGTGGAGACAAATATGTGAATGCAGGTGTGCATAAGGAACTATGGGTGTTAGGCAGATGGTTGGACAGGTTACTACCAGGACAAAAGAGGGAATAGTCAACAGGTCTTTGGGAAGGCAGGAGATAGCCTGTATAGTCTTCAATCATTAGTAGGCATTCACTGAACAGATAAAGCCACAAAAGGCTTTCAAGGCAGCATGAACAGAAGCTTTTAAAAAGCCATAAAATGCATGGCACATTTATAAAATATCAAATAATCTGGAACATCTGGAACACCACAGAGTGCAAGAAACAAGACCCTTAAAAATGATGACCCTGAAGAAGTAAGCAGGGGCCTCATGAAGAGCTCTGAGTAGCATGCCTGGGTACTGAGGCTCCAGAGGTTACTACCAAAGAGCTCTCAGTCTTCAAGTCTGAGTTCACCCTGGGTGAAATGTAGAGATGAAGTGTAAGCAAGGAAGTATCAGAGGCAAGGAATCAGGGCGGAGGCCATGGCAATGACCTAGACAAGATCATGAAACTGAATTAAAGCAGGGGTAATAGAGGTGCGTACAGATGTTAAGAGCTACTAAGAGAGTAAAAACAATAGGCCAGGGATCCCTGGGTGGCGCAGCGGTTTGGCGCCTGCCTTTGGCCCAGGGCATGATCCTGGAGACCCGGGATCGAATCCCACATCAGGCTCCCGGTGCATGGAGCCTGCTTCTCCCTCTGCCTGTGTCTTTGCCTCTCTCTCTCTCTCTGTGACTACCATAAATAAATAAAAATTTAAAAAAAAAAAAAAAAACAATAGGCCATAAACAAAAACCCAGGTGACCTAGTGTCTCTCTTCTTATTCCTAAAGTAGTCAAGTACAGTTTATTTACTGAAATGATTCCGTGTGGAGCATAAATTTGGTGTGAGGCAACTATCTGCATTAATTTCATTTCTCTGATAAAATGTACAAGAGTACTATTGAGTGGTAAGACAGCTGAAATACACACAAGGCAGGATGGAAAGAAAAGAAGAGCTCAGGGTAATATAAAATAAGCAATTCTCAGGAGTTGCCAGAGGTCAAAGGTTGAGGGTAAAATTTGGTCACAAAGGGTTACTAAAAGGGAATTTGGGGGGGTGCCCACAGGGAACAGATAAAATTACTCTATATCTGGACTCTTATGGTAGCTACATGACTTTTTGTTTAAGTAAAAACTCATAGACCTATACACCAAAAAGAATGAATTTCTCAGAATAGGACTCTGAGAAAGGAAACCTACTTACTCTTGGATATTCATTCATTCATTCAACAAATACACATATTCAACAAATAGTACATACTCCATGCCAGAAACTGGGAAATGGGCCCCATGGAGCCTGCAGTACATTTGAAAAGATATTCACTAAAGATATATCTCTGTAAATTCAATTACAATTGTGATAGAAAAAACTAAAGAGCAACAAAATATGAAAGCATGCAACAAGCTTCCCTGAAGTAGTGATGTCAAAGCTGAACCATGGGGGGGACTGGGTGGCTCAGTCGGTTGAGCACCTGACTTGATTTCGGCTCAGGTCACAATCTCAGGGTCATGAGATGGAGCCCGGTGTTGGGCTCCACTCTCATCATGGATTCTGCTTGAAAGTCTCTCTCTCCCTCTGCCTCTCTCTCTCTCTCTCTCTCTCTCTCTGTGTCTCTCATGAATAAATAAATAAAATATTTTTTTAAAAAACCTATTAAAAAAAAAAAAGATTCTCACTCTCCCTCTGCCCCTCCTCCCACCAAAAAAGCTAAACCCTAAGGATAAGTCAGCTTGACTAAAAGTGAAGAGGATGGTCAAGGGAGAGTGCCACATCTGGGAAGATCCTGAGGTGTGAGCTCTCGCATATTCTGCACTCTTGCATACACACACACACACTCACAAATACCCTCACAAACTTCCCTTCTCATGTACACAGTAATAAATTTTCTGTTTCTTTCTAAGACCCTTTCTGCTGTGTACATTTCCATAATGGAAATTCTTAAGGACTTCCTATAGACCTCCTAGAACTGCCACTTAGCAGATATGACACCCCAATAACATTATTTTACCTATATGTTCCCCAATTTGGGGCCCCCTACTCAGCAGGGAGTCTTCTTGAGATTCTCTCCCTTTCTTTCTGTCCTTCCCCCACCAAAATAAATAAATAAATCTTAAAAAAAAAAAACAAAACTAGCACTTTAAGAAAAAACCAACAATACCAAGTATTAAGGAAGGTGGACAGTAGCTGGGTCTCCTCCACATTGCCAATGAAATTGAAAAATCACACAACCGCTTTGGAAAACAGTTTGACAGTTTCTTTTAAAGTTAAACAGACACTCATCATCTGCACCAGCTACTCCATGCCTCGGCATTTACTGAAATGAAACAAAAATCATAGCTCCACACAAAGACTGTCCTTGCAACTTTATTCCTAATAGCCAAAAACTGGAATAATCCAAATGTCCACCAAGAGGTGAATGGCTGAAAAAAAAAAAATAGGTGAATGGCTAACAAATTGTGTTATTGATACTACCCAGCAATAAAAATATCCTACTATTAAATGCAACCACGTAGACGAATCAAAACGTCATGCTGAGTGAAAGAGACTGAACACCAGAGTACATTCTGTATGGTTCCATTTCTATGCTGTGCCAGAGAGGCAAAACTAATCTATAATCTAATCTATAGAAATCAGATCAATGGTTACCTGGAGCAGTGAACGGAGAGAGGGATCGAGTGCAAGGGGTGTGTACAAGGGAACTGCCTGGTTGATGAAAATGTGCTGTCTCTTGACTGTGGTGATGGTTGTGTGGGTGTATGCAGTTGATGAACTATACATTTAAAAATACCTCTTACTGTATGCAAACTATACCTCACAAAGTCAATTTTTAAAAGGATAGTTGCCTAACTCTTTAAATTAGAAGCTGTAGCTTCATCATCATCCTGCAAGGAGTCATTCAGCAGTATACTCTATAAGGAACAAGTTCTTTATGAACCATACGCAGGCACCCCAAATAAATGTCTAACCATGTGTTTGTGTAATATGTGCAGGGCTGCAGACACAGCTGCCCATTAAACGGTCTCCTGCCCATCGTCTCGGATTCTGAGCCGCAGAAGAAACTGTAATTTCAGTTCCCATCTACCTACATATCCTCATTAACTATTTGTTGACCAATTCCCGAAGCAAGTGAGTCTCTGTGTTTATTTTTTAAGCAAGTTCTATCATCAGAAATCTTGGCTGCCTGCCGAGCTTAGGGGTACATACCCTACAAAACCTGCCCAGTCTCAGATCAGAGGTAATGATTAGTCCGACCGTATAACAAACCAACACTAATACCGGCCACATAAGCTGCTCTAATTACCTCCCGCTCCTCAAGGACCCTCCTAAAGACTTAAAAAAAAAAAAAAAAAAAAGGAAAGCTAGACCTTATTCTCCTTCAAGTTTTCCTATCTATAGTCAGAAATTGATGGACCAAAGCAAAGCATCATAAACTAAGGGCACCACTAGCCTGCGCAATGACCACACATGTTGAGTGCCTCCATCTGTTGGAAAACCTCCCTTATGGATTTGGAGCCCTAATAAGGTAGCAGGATGCTCACTTCAGCGGCACATGTACTAAAACTGGAGTGATACAGAGGACATTAGCATGACCTCTGCACAAGGATGACACACAAAATCCTAAAAAAAAAAAAAAAAAAAATAGAAAAAGAGAAGAGACTTGTGGTTACCAGAGGAAGGGAGTGGGGGTGGGGAAATTGGGTGCAGGTGGTCAAAAGGTACAAACTTGCACTTACAAGATAAGTAAGCACTGACGATGCATTGTACCTGATGACTGTAGTTAACATTGCTGTGTGGTACATCTGAAAGTTACTAAGAGAGCAGATCTTAAGAGTTCTCATCATGAGGAAAAACAAAAAATGTTAACTATATGAGGTGACAGATGGTAACTCAATTTCCTGTGGCAGTCACTTCAGATGCATGGATGTCAAGTCATTATGCAGCATATCTTAAACTTACCTACAGTGCTGTATGTCAGTTATAGCTCAGTAAAACTGAGGGGAAGACAAACAGCAGAAAATGCATAAAACTTACCATGAGTTCAAATCCTGTGTTATCTACTTTATTCGTTTTCCATGGCTGCATAGCAAATTACCACTAACGCAGCAGCTTAAAACACCAGCCATTTATTACCTGGCAGTTCGGCAGGACCGAAAACTGAATGGTCCTGGTGGTACTCCCCTCTCTGCGTGGAGTATCACAAGGCCAAACCACAGGAGTCAGCTGGGCAGGGCTCTTATCTGAAGGTTCTAGAGAAGAGTCTACTTCCAAGCTTATTCAGCCTGTTGGTAGGATTCAGTTCCTTGGGCATGTAGGACTGAGATCCCATTTTCCTTCTGGCTATCTGGGAACTACCTGCATTCCTTGGCTCATGGCCCCCCCTTCCTTCACCTTCAAAGCCAATAATTGTAGGTGTAATCCTTCTCAGGCTTAGAATCTCTCTTCCTCTTCTGTGACCAGCCAGAGTCCTTTAAAGGACTCCCTTCCTTTAAAGGGCTCGTGTGATTAGACCAGGTGCACCTGGATAGTCTCCCTACCTTAAGGTCGACTGATTACTAACCTTAATCACATCTGGAAAATCACTTTGGTCATGTAATATAGCGTAATCACAGGAGTAACACCGGGGGTAGACACTACGAATCCAATCCTAGAATTCCACGTATCATACTGATGCTAGATTTTGTGCAGCACCACTGACCTTTCTTGTAACCCTAGAGATACCATTCACCCAAATATCTTAAAGTTGTCTTTAAAAACAAATACTGCCAGTCAGTGACTCAGAACCTACTTCCCAGATTACAGTAATTAAGACTAGAATATATATATATATTCTAGATATATATACTATATATATATATATACACTAGAATATATATATATATATATATATATATACACACACACACACACACACACACACACACACACACACACCAGACTTTAAGGAACTATGCTTAAATTCCAAGTGTTCAGGGCAGAAAGAAGTCAGTATGAGCTGGGAAAATCTTCATAGAAGTGACACCACCCAAGCAGAGCTTTCTAGGATGCAGAGAATTTGGGTAGGCAAGAGCAAGACCAGAGACGGGAAAAATCAAGGCAACAGCTGAGTAGTGAGGAGACCCACCTGACAGCCTATTTGGGAATAATGGATAACCAAACAGATGGGGGAAACTAAAGAAAAGATGGCTTTGTAAATCAGGACGAGAGTTTGCATTTGATTCAATAAGCAATCCTGAGCCTTTGAAACCTTCTTAGGTTTCATAAAAGTATGCCAAATAGTTAGAAATTGTTGGATTGGTGAGAAAAATAAGATTAGAGAAAGAATAATTCGAAAGCTATGGGAGACACAAATTGCTTATCAACTAGAAATACACACTGACATTCTGTGATGAGTGGGGCGGGCTTTCACATCTTTAAGAGAAAACGAAGGGGGAAGAAACAAAAATAATAAAATGATTATAACTGATGAAGCTTCCTGATAGGCACATGGGGTGCCAAACACTATTCTGTCTACTTCTGCATGTTTGAATGTTTCCATAATAAAATGGGTTTTTTTAAGCCTATTGTGGTAATCAAGGAATGAAGTCCTAAAAACCTAGACATAAGTGGTGGCAAGGAAAATAGAAAAAAAAAGATTAATTCAACAAATATTTTTACCTTGATAACAGATTTGATATAACAATGACACCCGAGGGAAGAAAAGAAAAAACTGATTCATTTGGAAATAAAATGTCTTAAAATGGAACCTGTCAACTTTCAATGAAGTTCCTCATTAGTCTGTATGATTGAAACGTGTATAGAAATTAATAATCTGTAGAAGTTAAGTTTCTGTCTATAGATCTTTGTCTACTGCACCACATGAAAAAAATGGACAGATTTTTGTTAAGTTTAGAAGGTCTGTTTGGGAAGAGCAGCCTATTAAAATTATAGCTTTGTCCGGCCTATAGAAAAAATAATTTTGTAAGCCCCTGGAAGTGTCTCATTCATTTATTTTTCTTTTAGACACAGCAATGTGGTTTGTTAATTTTAAAGTTTCCTACCATTAAAAAAATAAAATAAAATAAATAAATAAATAAATAAATAAAGTTTCCTACCATTGAGTCCAGAGTTTGATCTCTTTGAAAAATTATCCAGGAATTTCCTGGGAACAAGAATCCAAAAGGCCAAATGCTTTCCTTTTTTCCCAAGTAATATATTTTTAGTTTTCTACAAAACTGCCATCCTGAGGATGAACAAATCTTTTTTTTTTTTTTTTTTTTTTTTTTTGAGGATGAACAATTCTTATTTCCATGTCTGCGAGAGCCTACAGAGGAGAATTTTTTGAAAATGTTAATGTAATTTTAGAAGGAATACATCCTAGGGCAAAAAGGGAGAGAAAGGTTTTTAAAAGATGAATGAAAGTGATATCCTGGGTAAAACAAACATTTGGAGCCATTTCAGAAAGACAGGCCCTCAATGAGCAGACTCCCACTGAGACAAATAAGTGCTCACACTCAAACCCCAAGTCCCCAAAAGACAGGGGCAGTTCACCCCCAGAGCAGCCGACACCTGAGCTTCCACGAGAGACGCCTGAGTGAAGTAGCCCACACTCTTCCACAGGGGCTTGACGCTGAGGGTCTGCTGGAGAGACGTTTGGCTGCAAACACAGAGAAAAGGCCAAGGCATTAAGACACCATGAGGTTGAGAAAATAAACAATGATTTCAAACGTATGCTCCAAATCACTTCAGCTAAGGCGTCTAATATTGTTTCATAATCTTACAATGTGTCCCTATTATCAGAACCCAAAGGTACTAAGCCGTTCCTACAGGAAACATACTGGATTCAGGTACCAAGTACCCAGAACTATTTAAATCTCTACTTTCGAATAAATAGCCAGAATCCTGTCACTTGAAAAATTAACATCTAGACCTAAAGTGTGATATTTCAATGGATTTTGGCAAAGTGGTTCAGTATTTATTGTCTGAAACCACAGATTTCCTGGAGTTGATCTTTCACTTTCAAATGTCTCTGGTTTCCAGGAAGTGCCTACCCTGCTTTTATCATTACAAGGTCAGATGGTCAAAAATGAAAGCATGTCATTTATGATTATGGTGCTTTTTAGGTAGTGTGGTCAAGGTGAAGAGAAGCAAGTTCATTCACATGCATACCAGAGAATGAAATGGTTGATGATGATCAAAGACGCTTTCCTGTAAGTTTCGAATAATTAAAGTTTGTTTGACCATTATAATAATTTCTAAATTATTATACAGCCCAATAATTATTTTATTGTTTCTACTAAAGTTTGTCAACGTGAAATGAGTCTCCTGGTCAATGCCAGTTATTACATCTAAAAAAATGAAATGGAAAAAAAAATAAATAAATAAAAAATGAAATGGAGACGACAGATCACACCTTAAACCAAATATGTACAAAAAATGCTCATAGATTCTGAAGACAGGACTACAGTGTTGCTCAAAAAGAAGTATTTATTCATCTTAACCATTTTGTAAAAGGAATAACAGTAGAAGAAAAGATTGTAAGGCCCCTTTCCCTGGTGTAGTGGTTTAAATGGTGGCCCCCAAGAAGGCAGGTCCATATCCTCAGAACCTGTGAACCTTACCCCATTTGGAAAAAGGGTCTTTGCACACGTAGTTAAGAATCTCAAGCTGAAGTCCTCCCTGGATTATTCGGTGGGGCCTCCATGCCATGACAAGGTGCTGTTAGAGGCCCACAGAGGAGAGACCCGGGCGTGGAGGGGAAAGCTACGTGAGGTGGAGGCCGAGACCTGAGCGACAGGGCCACGGGCCCAGGAACACCTGCCTGCAGCTGCCGGAAACTGAAACAGGTGAGGAGGGATCCTCCTCTAGGGCCTTTGGAGGAAGCATGGTTCTGCTGACCCCTTCGTGTCAGGGCTCTGGCCTCCACAACTGTAAGAGGGCACATTTCTCTTGCTGTCAGCCGCCGGCTTTGTGGTAACTTGTTACATAGTCCTAGGAAACTGATACACCTGAGGATTAAAAGCCAAAATGACCTCAGAAAAAGAAAAACAAAAAACAGATTTGGTGACTCCTGATCTGTCAACGCTGCTTCCTCTAACATGCACGCCTGGCACGTAGCAGGCATTCCTCAGTTCGCTACCTTAGCCCCCCGGGTGTTCCAGAAACTCATTCTGTTCCCACCACGTGGCCACTGTCCAGCCACACGTACTCTCTCCAAAGTCTGCATTTCCTAAATAATTTAGATTAAAGCTGCACTAAAATCATCTTCATATATACCTGCCCGGAGCTCTGAAAACCCTGGGAAATTCTGACTCAGGAAGTCTGAGGTGGGGCCGAGGCACTTGCACGTTTCAGAAGCTTCCGGAAAGGTGCTGATGTCTACCAGATGCCGAGACCTTGGCCCTAGCGCATTCAGCCGCTGGACTAGCTGTCTGACTCCCCCTTGATCCCAAACCCAGTTGGGCTGGGAGGCCAAGGGAATGGGGAGCCTGGACTAGAGGACACAGCCTACACCTTAGAAAGCTGGACATGCTTCCAGAACAATCTCCGGTCGCACTGCGCCTGCAAGTAAGGATTCAGGATCTAGCAGCGTCCGGAGGGGACCAGAAAACAGATGAAAACCAGGGCTGGTGTAACCCTGGAGTATGAATGTATTTCTGCACTAAAAATTGTAATCCCACGTGGGGGATAAAATAGTGACACATCAAAGTATGAAATATGCTGCGAAAAGAGAAAAATAAAAAATAATAATAAAAAAATAAAAGAAATAAAAAATTTAAAAAAAGAAAGAAAAAATAAAAGGGCTGTAAAGGTAAACTCAAGTGTTTACTGACTCCTATGCGTCAGATACTGTGCTATTCTGACAATACTAAGTAAGATGGTCCCTCCCTCCTCTCAGGAGCAGGGCCAGGGCACCACCAGGACAGACAGAAACCTAGCAGTCGGGCCGTAGCCCCTGCGGACCCCCGTACCCCTGCCTGATCTCAGAGGAACCAGGAAGGCCGGGGCCGGGGTGACGGCTCCCCGAGGTCACACTCACCACACAACTGATGCTATCAGGACGTGCATGTCAGTGGTGCTGAGTTTAAGAAGTTGACATTTATTAAAGGTTAGAGGAGTCGGCGGAAATTCTCCTCTCCTCATTATGTAAAAACGTAGAAAGGATATTAAATGTTACTGATTTGATTAACAAATAGAACTGGAAGCTTTGGTCTCTGGCCTTTGAGGGGATTCCTTACTGAAATACCAAACTACAGTCCTCGGGTTAGTCCTTTGCCAAAGGAACCACCTGATTTTAAAAAGAGCACAGCCAGGGACACCCGGGGTGGGGGTGGGGGGCTCAGTCGGTTAAGGATCCAGCTCTTGATTTCGGTTCAGGTTGTGGCCTGGGGGTCGTGGGGCTCAGCGTGAAGTCTGCTTGAAATTCTCTCTCCCTCTCCCTCTGCCCCTTCCCCGGTCCTTCCCTCCTGCTCAAATAAATACATTTTTAAAAATAAATAAACAGGGGTGCCTGGGTGGCTCAGTTGGTTGGGCAGCTGGCACTTGGCTGTGGATGGCTCAGGTCATGGTCTCGGGGTCCCAGGGCCCCACTCCACGCTCAGTGGGGAGTCTGCTTCAGGATTCTCTCTTCCCCTCTGCCCCTCTCCCTGCTTGCTCACTCTCTAAAATAAACAAATAAATCTTTTAAATAAATAAGGAGTACAACTACGCCCATTTTCATTAATGTACCATTGATTTCACGATTAGATTACATGGCTGAGTCAAGTTCAAAACTCTGCTATTAGCTCATTATTGCTTAATAATAGAACTTTGGCTCAAACCTGACTTCTGCCCAGAATCGGTGATCCCAACCGGCATCGGCACACACTCATACCTTCATACACTCATTTACCCCATTGTTTTATGAGCTCCTTGTACGTGCCAGGCGCTGTAGCAGGCACTAGGTTGCGGTCGAGCACGTGGTCTTGCTTTCGCGGGGCTCATTCCTTAAAGCAATACCAAGAGCCACTCCGCATACCTCGGCAGCAGATCCTGCTCATCAATCACAGCGCCCTCTCCGGCCAAGCCCCGGGCTGCTTGAGCATGTTCCTCAACATGCCTCTCATGAGAATGCTACCGTCAGGGCTGGAACCCAAGATGAAACTAATTGGCCATCCACATGCTAACGAAACTACACTGAATCACTGGTGGTTCCCCCAAAATACTATGGTCTTGGTTCACATCATTTTCTGTTTCTGTCCCTTTCGCCAGCCCCTCCTCCCCCTCTAGGAATGTCCAAATCAACTAGGAATGTCCAAATCAACTCTTCTGAAGCTCACACGCTCTACCTTGAAGTCTCCCTACTTACTTCTCTCTCAAAGATATTCTCCTTCTGAATCTCTAGATTTCTCCCCACCTTTTATGCTACCTAGCAGAGTGCATGCCTGGTTTCCCACATACACATCTTAAGAAATAGGCCTTTTGTCTTTGAACGCCTCATATTATCCATTATACAGCTTTGCACACCCACACCCACACAAATCCTATGCCTGCCAAGCACTGGTTCGATTAATTATGACAGACCTTGAGAGGCAAGCTCGCTTGAAAAAAGCTCACTGTGTAGCTATGTTCCACAGGGGCCTCTGCTTTCTACTGTTCTGGTTATCAGGTTGCAGTGCAACGCAATGGGAGATACTGTATACAGAATTTGCATATATATATGCATAGGTACACTTTTCCAGAGAAAAGATTCATGACTTTTACCAGATTCTCAAGAGCTTTTAAGAATACAATGTATGTGCAGTAACTGATGCTAACAAATGTCGGGATGTTAGTTCTCACACGTCAAAATGGCATGTCGGGAAGGAGAAGGACCCCGTTTATTGCCCTTCCCAGGTTGACATCTCTCGGGATGATCCCGGTCATCTCCTAACTGTTTTTCCTGTGCTCACTGCTCCCACAGAATAAAGAATGAAAAATAAAGTCACAAACATAAAGGCTTTTCTGGCACATAAACTTCTAAATGATCAACAGTACCTATTAAGGCTTCATGATATTCTCAGAACCTAATAAACCTCTATGAACTTGGCAAAGAATTTTTTTATGTTAAAATTTATATACCTTTAGGAATCATGTCCTTAAAAAAAACCCAAATTAAAATATATTAACTAATTTAAAGGTATTCAGATTAGTAATTAATAGCACTTTTTCAACCTAGGGAAATATAAATAAGGGACTGGGAAAAGAAATGCACATCCTTAAAATGAAGAGTATTATTGAATTAATGTTTATTTAAATCCATGCATGAGTTTTTCCATGAGTTCTCATCACAGCCGTATTTACAGATACCAAATAACTATAACTTTTGTCCACAAGACATACTGGGTCAAACAATGTGATCGATCCAAAGGTCAACTTTTTTAGTAGGATTTAGCTACGAAGACAATAAATCAGCCAAGCTGCTTGTGGGACTTCTCATTTAAGAAAAAAAAAAAAAAAAAGCTTTTTAATGAATCAAATTTATTACAGTGAATTAGTGTGCAATCAAAACCAAATACATTCCTTGGGGTATGCCAGAGGTAAGCAAAATAATATTAATAGAATCAAGGTTACTAAAAAATAAGGCATTTTTTTCTGAATGGTAATATAAAACATCATGCTGTGTTATCACTACTTGACAATAAAAAAAAACCAGTAAGACATGTTTCAGTATTGACTTTTTGATGTTCCCATAAAGGTAAAACAAAATTCCACCAAGTAAATTATAAATTCTAGAAAGAGAGCACAAAGAGGTATTCTCTTTAAGAGCATGCAATTCCTTACAAATACCATGCCTCACCTCCATGCATGAGTAAAAGCATATGTACAATTCAAACAGAGCTCGATCAGCCACTAGGGGAACGATTCTCCATCTGTTTCTTCTACAGAGATGGTAGATGGGTGATTACACAGCTCTTCTGAATGTGCAGAATTTTTTTTTAAATAGTGACAGTTCACTTGTTCTTCTCTGTTTTACTGATTTGCATTTCAAATGTGGCCATGTTAATGACCAAATATGTACAAACAAAAGACAAAAACAATTACATACAATTTGTGAAAATCGAATTTTAACCATGGTACACTTCATCTAGTCCAACACCTAGACGCTTTCCAACACCAGTAACGACTATCAGGTACTTCACTAGGCCAAATGAAGCCTCACGACTACATCCAGATTGATTTTTTTCCCTTTCAAATGCATTCCTTTTTCATAAAAACAATGTTTACAGTTTACTTGCTTTTCAACTGGCAATAGCTACACGAGCAATGCCCTTTGCTACAAATCAAAGCCTTGTCCTACCCAAAAGCTACTGTTAATTGAAGTCGATTTTACCATTCAAGATTAAATTCAGATGTGTAGATCCCAGATACCTGGGTATGAAATATTAAAATCTGCCAAGAGGAATTAGGTATTTTTCTCCTTTTCCTTTAATATAACCCACTATATAATAGTGAACTAAATATGTTTGTTTCATAGAAACAACTTACATTTGCCAATACAGGGCAAATGGTCTATGTACAGATACATTAGGACTGCCTAACTGACAGTGAGTGTTGCCGACCAGGCTCCAAGCCAGTGGAGCTAATACGGTGGAGCTCTCTGCTGAATGGACTTTCCCTTCAGGATACGTCGGATCTGGAAGAGAAATACATAGATTTGTGAGGTTTCTTTCTTATGCTCAAGGTACCGTATTTCCTTCAGAGTTTGATCCCTTTTTTATACACTCTACACCACTCCTATCAACTTGGAAGTAAACAGATGAAGAAGTACGCAACAATACCTGTCCAGATTTTAGGGTGACTTTAAAAACTACTACTGTTACTCCTTTCAAGCTTATTAGAGCTCTTCTATAATGATCTCAGAGTACAAGAAAGTACAGCATCTCCATTAAGAATTATCTAAAGTTGAAAATCTCCAATGATGTCATCCTCTCCTAATCTCTACTCGTACTATTTGTGAGAACATTTCACGTAAGGCCGTGATTATGGCATATTGTGGTATCTCACCCATATCAATGTCTGCTTCAACTAACAAGAACCCAGAATCCACTTCATAAATATACAGGTTAATCTTCAATATACTTTAAAAGTGAGAACAGCTGTCATGAGATCCAATTAAAGCATCTGCACAAAGGGACGCCTGGGTGGCTCAGTCAGCTAAGCGCCTGACTCTTGATTTCAGCTCAGGTCATGATCTCAGGGTCGTGACAGCGAGCCCCGCAGTGGGCTTGGGATTCTCTCTCTCCCTCTCCTTATCCCTCTACCCCCACCCCTGCTCACTCACAGGCACTGTCTCTAAAGTAAATTTTAAAAGCTTTAAAAAATAAATAAATAAAGCATCTGTGCATAAATGTTCGAATCACAGGAGAGCCCCTCGGTTCACTCAGAATCTAGTGACTGATTTTATACCCCAGTCTGACAAATGTCATTAGCTATCTCCTGGCCCACAGCAGATTAAAAGCAACCAATTGGAGGAAAGAAGATTAGGGCAGGGGACGCCACTGATAGCTGCTGGGATGGGAAACACGATGACCAGAGCCTGACCACAGAAGCAAAGGAGAAACCCTCCCCCCAACACACAAGACACAAAAACACAAAAGCAGAAAGGAAGAGTAACAGAAAAACAGGGAAGAGCCAAGCGGCTGCCCAACTCTCATCCCTGAGAACACCGCTGGATGGCTGCACACCACAGTGAAGCAGGAGCAAACACTGGGGGCAGGGTGGGGGGGCTGCCATTTACTATTATTCGATGATGATTCCTATCTGTGCAACCTCTCCAGTTCCATTTTCTCAGCTGAACCTTCACACTGTGATGTTTTTGGTACTATTAAATGGTGTAACAAACAGGAGAACTCTAGAAATTATCAAGAGATTCACTTGAAGTTATAAAGAGCCCCACAAATAGGGTAACAGCCTGGTCACAGTGAGGGCTGTGACTCAAAGAAAAGGCTAAACTGTGTTCTGTGTAATTTTGTGATTATCAAAGTTTGTAACGGCCTGCCCACAGCCGCAGTCAACCTCATTTACCTCAAGGAAAGATTTCCATCAAAAAATCTTACGTTCTGAAAAGACTCAGTTCTCGTTATCAGTTAAAGTTGAGTCATGTGAAGCTTCAATCCCCAAAAGCAATATATCACCGTATGATGAGTAAAGCCTAACTTTGTTTCAAATATCTGTAGGTTCTAAATTATATAACCAACCTTCCATTTTCGGTTTAGTATCAGTTAATAGACAGAAACAACTAGAACAGGGAATGTTTACCGAGCACTCACTACATCCTCAGGACTATCCAAGACTATCCTGAACGCTCTACGGAGACGGAATGATAGAACTTCACCCACGATCTGAAGACCCATCACTTGTAGACCTAAGAATCTCTTTTCTTGATGTCTGCAGGAACCTTGGTGCCTCCTCTTTCATCGGCTTCCAAAACTCAAACTATTCTGACTTCACTCTAAACCCAACTTTGTGTTAGGAAAGACTGACCTTTGACCATTCTGGGTCCCTAGATAACACTCAAATTTCTTACTGTTTCTTTAGTATCAGAGCAATTGACTCCACAGTTGCTACAAAGACACTGTGAGACGCAGACGCTGAGAGGGCCCGCCTCCAGAGCACCCGCTGGCCTCTGCCCTACACAACCTCGTTCGTCTCCCTTTATGTTTCAGGCCAAGTGCCTGAAACAATTTCCTCTCCCTTCTGTCATCCTCACCTGTTCTCCCACGGGACCATCAGGAACCAAATGCACTGGCTGTTCATTCTCCAAGTTCCGAGTACTTGGGTCTGCTCCCTTCCTCATCAACAGCCTAACCGCATCCAACTGTGTCACCCGATACTGAAGGCTGGCAGCAACATGGAGGGCAGTGTTTCCATTGTAAGCCTGAGGACAAAGAGATAAAACGACACCTCTCAGAGAGGGAGATTGCCAGGCAAGCAGCTCAAAAGCTCGAAGACGGTATAAAAGAGGTCATTCCAAGTCTAATGCAGTCACCAAAGCTTTCTAGACGTACCTTTGCATTCACAAAAGACAGGCAACTGGGCAGCTCCAAAAACAGGCGAATGAGTTCCAGATTTGCTTCTTCTGCTGCCAAATGCAAGGCTGTGCGTCCACTTTTACGATCCTTAAAAGAGGCAAGAGGAGAGAACAATGAACATCCAGACACCACATCTGGATACGCTTTCTACCCAGGCTCACAAGTGTCTGACTCACTCTTGGAGACGCACCACGAATGCTCCCAACCCCACAAAGCCTTTCTTCATCCCAGACTAAACAAAATCTCTTATCCCTCCTAAATTCCCCATCAATTTCCTATAAATCACCTATCATCATCTGCTTTTATATACAGGGTGGCCACAAAACGTAGAAGCACAGCCGATACTATTTTACCAAGTACTATAATGCAATACAATAAAACATTTATTATGTATTCGCCTGTGTTTCCAGACTTGATGGCTACCCTGTATACACATATAATTAGCTGCATCTCTCACCTCTTTTGCTTCCCAAGGTCTAAAGTAGCTTCTGATTCAAGCATTCTTCCCCCAGAGCTCCCAACTCAGTGCCTTGTACATAAGAGACACTGAGTAAATAAACCTCAAATTTGAGAATAAAATATTTTCCAGTTTAAAAACCAGAAGTAAGTCCAGATGGAACAATGATGATGGAACAACTCTTACAAGAAATCACTACTCTTGTGCTTAGTATGTGAAAATGGAAGCCAAAATAACAGTGTCAATTTCAGGCATTTTCTTTTCCTTTTCTAAACAAAGACAAATTTATTTCACAGCTCAATGATCTTTTGAATAACCACCCACAAATTAAAAGCAAATTCAGAAAGCTGATGATTTTAAAATCTAAGCTTAATTATCCATGCATTGCTACTCACTCCATTAATTTAAAAAGAGGGAAAATAGTTTTATTTTATACTCGGGAACAAGGTCTTTGGCTACAACCTCCTTTCTTCCCTATCCTATCTCCAACCTCTTCTGAGAACGTACCTTAGCTTCCACTGCTGCTCCCATCTGAATCAGACATTTGATGGTGTCAACCAGACTCTTGTTCTTCAGTAAAAGCTCCTGAACTTCAGGTGAATGGGGCTGTTGGTTTCTCTGAAGCTCATGCACCACAGCATTGTGTGCCACAACCGCACAATGTAGAGGAGTCAGGCCTTAAAAAAAAAAGTGTAATAAAGCAATAAAGCAGTGGTCAAGTACCCGCCAGGTCTTTCTGTTGTTCCACAATTACACACCCTGAGGACGGTCTCTACCATGACCTACAAATGGGCTCTCCGAGAACTGGTAAGGCAATCTGAATATTCCCTCCGTGGCGTCTCAGTGCTAATTTTATCTGTAGAATATTTCAGCTTTAATGGCCTCCCTTCCTTCTTGGTATGAAACTTAATACCCTTAGAACTGATGGGTCCCACTCTCTAAATGGTTTTTCATCCAATAAAATTTCTGTTCTTACCATCATAGTTAGTTGCCTCAAGATCCAAAAACTGATTGCTCTTCACTGCTCCCTTCTGAATTGCCTGCAAAATTTTAAAAAATAGACACATGTTAGCAAAAGACAAGTTACACAAATACGTACTTATTGGTATTGCCAAGAAATGAGTAAGCCGACTCAAAACAGGTTACTGCAACAGGCTACCTACATCTGGCTTCTCCTATCCGAGCCCTATCTCTTCAGCCCTGTGATAGCAGAAGCTGGCTCGAGGCTCTTACCTGAAGCACCTGGGAGTGACCTTTCTCGGCACAGACGTGCAGGGGGGTTCTTCCCCAGCAGTCAGTGGTGTTCACCTGGGCCCCAAGGTTCACCAGATCCTGCACGATGAGATGCTGATTGGCAGCCACTGCCACCTGAAAGGCACTCTGTGGACATTCAGATGGAAAAAAAAAGATTTTGTTTAAATATGTAACACTACCCTCATGAGCAATATGAACCAAAACTAAGAACGGAAAATAAATCCTATTAATAAGCTCAAAGATACTGTAACACAAGGAAACTAACATAAGCCTAGGGTGTGGCTTTATTACACCCAGTTAGTCTTTGGTCAAATAACTACAAAGTTAACATTAATAACTTCAAGCTTGATGATGGCAAAGAATCAACATCTCAAAGTTAATATTAACTCAACTCCCTCGGTTGGGAGCTCTAAAATGACCCGTACATAAATATGAAACTTCTCAGTGTCCTCTTCCCCATGACATTTCTGCCATTTCACTCGGACGAGATCCTCACCTGTCCGTTGTGCTCTTTAATATCCAACATGTGAAGCGCATTCATTTTTCTTGCAAGGACGTAGGAAAGTGCCCTTCTCCCCTGGGCAACAGCAATATGGAGGAACCTGGGAAACAAGGAAAGAAAGAGGTGATTACTTCTGACTTCACAACGTTCATCTTTAAAAAAAAAAAAAAAAATCTACTTTAGCCCCTTTCTTGATACGTTGGTGCATTCAAAAGAAACAGTACAGACAGTAATTTATCTTTTCTGTTGGGTTAATAATACATCTGAGTTGCAACAGATGTGTTAAGTTACCAGAAATAGTAAGAAGAATGCCAAGCACCACACCGATGGCCTTAAGTCTATTATATCTAATATTCCTAAAAACCCTATGAGGGAGGTCTTTCCACTTTACGTGTCAAGAAATTGAGACCTAGAAAGGTTAAATAACTTGCCCACGACCACAAAGATGTCATGACAGATTAAGATTTAGTCTACAAGTCACCTCACAGGTGATGGCTGACCAACTAATGACGATCTGTTTTTGCTCTATAGACACAATCCACGCTGGTCTTTCAAAACCAGCTATTCAAAGACACGTATGTTTTCATTAATTGAGAAGAGATCATCGGTTCAGACAGAAAAGAAGAAGAAAACTCCTGAAATATTAGCAACAGCAATTTCTACCTACGCTCGTCATCCCGATTAGCCACTTACTAAGGTCCAGCCTGGTAGACCCTAGAGAAATTCTGTGCCCACTGTATCCAGGGATTATGGTTTATCAAATTAGGTTCAGAAAGGGATACTCACGTGTCACCATCTGCATCCTTTGAAAGAAACTGGTCTTGGGAGATATTTGCCAACTTGCTTTCTTCTTGCTCTACTTGCCACTGAAAAAAGGACTTCCCTAACTGTGTGGTGTTCACTGGATTTCCGATGATGTTCTGGAACGGCGCTGAAGTGCTTAGCGTGGTAGCGCCCGCATCATGCCCCACCATGGCCTCACAGGCACCGTGTGGCATCATGTTGAAGTTCTGCAGGGGGGACTCATTTTGTTGCTGAACACTGGGGGGATTCTGAATGGGAACAGCGATATTCTCCGATTCCCGACTATTTAGAAGGGATGCAAAACATTGATCTGGGCAGAACTGTGGTTCTTGACCCTCAAAGAGGTTCGATTCATAGCTGGGGGACTGGGAAGTTCTGGAATAAGGACCGTACTCCAGAGCTGGGCTGGGGGTGTAGTGCGGTGGCGGCAGCGGCTGCTGCAAGTGCTGGCTCTGTGGAGAATACTGGTACAGGGAGGCCTGATCCATCATGTGTGGAGAGCTGCTGACTTGGAATGGTTGGTATTTCTGAGGCGGAGAGAAGATCTGCCCTCCGTGGAAGTCCTGACACTGTTCCCGGGGGGAGCCCTGAGGGACCACCACTGGGCTCATCCAGCTAACTTGGACAGTATTTAAGGACACTGGGCTGCATTCATTCTTAATGTTGATTATGTTCTGAAGCAGATCGGCGCTGCTGTCCTGTTTGGATTCACTGTGATGAACATCTTCCATGCTCTCTGCAGGTGTTGGCGTTTGAGGTGGTGTCTGGAAAAGGAGAAAAAGTAGGTTGCGTGCTCTCTTTCAAAATCATTCCAGGAAAAATTTCCAAGCACATTCAGGGGAAAATAGTGAGATACTTACCAAAAACTGGGTATGTAACACAGCTGGCCTTTTGCAAGCTGGTCCATCAGACAACGAATCGGGTCCTTTCCTTTTCCCACTATATGGTACTGTGTTCTTCAATTCTATACCGGAGAAAGGAATGTGGAATCTGTGATCACCTTATTTTCTAAATTTTCCCCATAATCCCACTACGCTATTTAACCCTAAAGCCCCCATACTATGAATAGAAGGAATGCTTACCTGTGAATTGCTCTCTGTTCACGCTTTGTATCTATAAGGGAAAAAAGTTTCCAACTTAGTGCACATCAAAATGGTTTCCTACTTAATAAACATCAATAAAACAGACTTATCTCTATCACTCTTCACAGCTCATCAAACGTCTTTGATAGTTATCCCAGCAATATTCATTTTCTATCTTAATTTTCATTCTATCTTGCAACTTTCCCCGTTTTCACTTTCATCTTGTTCAAGTCAAGACCAAATCGATAAGCCATTTGAGTTTTCCCTTTCTAGGCAAGTTTTCCCATCTCAATCGAACCCCCATGAATCTGCTGCCTCCAATTTGCCTTCGTTTATTCCTTCATTCATTCATTAAAATTTCTCTTGTGTGCCTAGTACCGGGGGCTAAGTGATAGGAATACAGCAGACAGAGACCAATACGCCCGCCATCCTATGACGCTGTGGTGTTGTCTACAAAGACCTACTGGATGGCGGTCAGCCGAGAACAATAAATAGCCCAACAGAATAACCTCCCTGCCCTGACCCAGAACAAACAATAGGTGGCACCTTAAAATCATCCAAAGCTTGGCCAGAAGCCTTCTGTTTATGACTTCGGATATGCAGCAGGAGTTCCTTCACCGAGTTCTTCACACGAACGCCTTGAAAGGGTCCTCTCTGTTGCCTTCCAATAACCCCCATATGGGGTTCAACTGTTCAAAAGAAAACGAAACACATCCCGATTTAATCTCATCACAAGCACAAATCTTGATAATCTCAAAAGCACAGCCATCTAACGTCTGAAGTCCCCAACCCACAAGACTGCAAAGCCCTTCCGACTCTCTCCGGTCAAAGGCCTTGCAGGTCAGTCCCCAGCCCTGCTTAAGGATTCTTCATTTGCTAACACCTTTCTCCACCAGGCACCTAAGAAAATAAAGCTCATAAAGCTGTGGTTTCGGGGGGGGGGCCCCCAGAGCCAACAGATAAACCCAAATTAAACCTCTTTGTCTTTGAGTCCTAGCCATCCAAAAGACACAGTCGCAGGTTTTGCCACCCTCTCACAAACCTTGACTGTTTTAAAAACCTTAAGGGAGCAAGCAATAAGTGATGGATTTTTAGCTTTTTCAAAACAAAGGCTTTATGTCCACACAGAAATTTAAAGTCTATTCATTCCACTCACCTAGGAAAGCACAAAACTTCTTCCAAAGACCTCAAGGTGCCAAAGCCTAACAATTAACAATGTCTTAGATTTATTATTTCCCTCAGTTCAGCTCCGCCAAGAAAGCTGCTTAAATTCACTAAGCTTAAACATACA
The DNA here is from genome assembly GCF_053574225.1 of Canis aureus. Taxonomy (NCBI): domain Eukaryota; kingdom Metazoa; phylum Chordata; class Mammalia; order Carnivora; family Canidae; genus Canis; species Canis aureus. Next base: position 23,238,773 of record NC_135645.1, read on the forward strand.
CACACAGGATTTCCCCTCACCAGTGGTTTTTGGAATTGCTCACCTAGGCCTTCTAAGTAGAAAGCAAACAATCTCATCTCAGTTTAACTTCTAAAAGACACTTGAAAATGCAGCCTAGGAGTACAGCATTCCACTCCTGATGGCTACTATGTCACAACCTCTTGGGATGAGCTGAGCACAAGGTAAACATGCAGAAAGTCAGGAAATGAATAATTGAGCCACTCTGCGGAGAGTGGGAAAAAGAAGATGAGGCAGGAAACGCCTAATTTGAATATGCAGAGATACAGATATATCATGAGCAGATGAGAGGAAACATCTCTAGGATGGAGCAAATTAAACGATCAGTTGATCTGATGTTTAAGTTTAGGAAAATCCTGCCAGCATCTAACACAGCATTTCTCTGGAATGACAGCAGTTAATTCGACGTCACGGGGAGAAAAATTCGGTTTCAGAAATCCCCTACGTCTATGTGGTAAACCAAGGAACCAGCATTAACAGTTTCAGCCGGAGAAAGAGCAAACGTGAGAGAAAAGGTTCCAATACACATGTACACACGCACGCACACAGTTTTCACATCTGCTATACATTTAACACGCGGGGAGCACCTTGTAAAACTGAGTGGCTTGAATTACTTTTTAGGTGACGATGAAGAATCACTTTTTAAAATGAAAGAAAGCCGAAACCCAAGTGGCTAGCAGGAGGGAACACCTGAGCAAGAACGTTCTTTAAAATCACGCTGAGCACTTTCCAAGACTTGCCATGACCTAGGTGTCTCGGGACCTACCCACAGCGCCGACCTGTTTTCCTTCAAGATATGCAACTACGTTTGATAAGAAAAGAAACTAACCGATTCACAACAGAAGAAAGGAACCCTTATGGTTTGCTTTAAGATTTGCTCTAACCATTCTAAAGCTCAAAGAAGAGAAACAAGACCACAGAAATTCGGGGCCGACTTCTGAAATCCGAAAACGTCAGAAACAAAAGGCCTAAGCCGAGCTGGCTTTCCGTCCAGGGTCATCTAACAGCTTGTTAACAGCAGTTTCTTTTCTTTATTAGCATAAAGTCTTAGCATTTTCATAAATACTTTAAAAAAAAAAAAAGTTGAACTTAAAGTCCTCAAACCTCACTGGTGACCACAAGAAAAGTTATGCCTACATCAGATGCAAAAACTCGCCACAAGTATACGATCTATGGCTTAATAAAGCTTTTTTTTTTTTTTTTTTTTTAAAAAAAAAAAAAAAAGAGGAACGGGGAGAGGAATCCACTGTGATTCACCCCCAGCCCTAGACGTCGGCGCTCTGCTCTCGGGCCGTCGGCGCTGCCAGGCCGGGCAAAGGGCATCGGTTCCAGCAAACGCCCTGCCCAGGGCAAGTCCAACTCCCCGGTGCGGGCCGGGCCGGTGCGGGGCCTGCGCGGGGGGCGCGGGGGCGCGGGGGGGGCGCCGCGGCTCTGGGCCCGGGACTTGGCACCTGGACCGGGGGTGGGGGGGGACCGGGGTGCGGGGGTGCCCCAGGGGTGTCGGGGGGTGCGGGGGGTGCCGGGGAGGGTGCGGGGGGTACCTGGCGGCCGGTCCGCGCGCGCGCAGCCCCTGGGCCGGGCGTCGACGGCGCCGCAGGAGGAGGCGGAGGCGGCGGAGGCGGCGGAGGCGGAGGAGAGGTCGGAGGAGTCGGAGGCGGGCGAGCCTGGCGCGGAGGCCCCGGGCGGCGAGGCGCCGTAGAAGCAGGCCAGGCTGAGCGGGCTGCTCATGAGGCCGCCGTCCCCGCCGCGCCGCTCGTCCAGCGCCTTGTCCACGATCATGCTCCCGGGCCTCGGGCTCGCACGGGCGGCGGCGGCGGCGGCGGCGGGAGGCGCGGGCTGGGGCGGGCTGGGGCGCGGGCACCGGGCGGCGCGGCTTTTCTAGGGGCGCGCGGGGGCGGGGACTGGGCCACCGCCTCCCGCCGCCCGCCGCCCGCCTCCCGCCGCCCTCCCGGGCCCGCCTCCGGATGCGTCCCGTTTCCAGTAAAATGTACAGGATGAGGCAACGTCCCCCGCCCGCCCCGCCCCGCCCGCCGCTCCCTCCCGCAGCCCCGACCCCGCCCCGCCCTGGTCCCCGACGGAGGCCGGCCCCGGGGGGAGGGGGGGGAGAGGGGGAGGGGGTGGGAGCGCGAGGAGGGGGGAGGGGAGGGGGAGGGCTGGCGAGGGGGAGGGTAGGGGGCCCGCGGGGAGGGGGGAGGGGGCCCGCGGGGAGGGGGGAGGGGAGGGGGGAGGGGGAGGGCTGGCGAGGGGGAGGGTAGGGGGCCCGCGGGGAGGGGGGAGGGGGAGGGGGCCCGCGGGGAGGGGGGAGGGGAGGGGGGAGGGGAGGGGGAGGGCTGGCGAGGGGGAGGGCAGGGGGCCCGCGGGGAGTGGGGAGGGGGAGGGGGGAGGGCAGGGGGCCCGCGGGGAGGGGGAGGGGCGGGGGCGGCCGTCGGGGTTCCCGGGGCTGGGCAGCCCGCCCCCCTCCAGCCCCTGCAGCCCCTGCAGCCCCTCCAGCCGGGCTCGGGCTCCGGGTCCGGGTCAGGGTCCGGGCGTCGCGGGAAGGCCCCGAGGGCCCGGCACCCCAGCGCCCCCCGGGGCTGCCCGTTGCCCACGCGCCCGCCGGCAGCGCCCACCAGGTGCCGAGCCGCGCTCCCGTCCCCAGCTACGACCTGACACCTCGGTACTTTGGGGGCACGGCCTGGGAACAAAAAACCGTGCCCTACCTCATTCCGTAGCGAACTGAAACACACACGTGCGTGTATTTCAATACACCCGATTTGTCTGTGTTTCTACATTTTATCCGGCAAACAGAAATTTCCAGCTTTCCTATCTTAAGTCCGCTTGACCGACGGAGTGACCCAATTCTTTATTGATGTCCTAAATCTTGTTAAACCCGTGGCCAGGAGTTTGCAGCAGGAGAAAATGATGAATGATTATGTCCCTCAAGTACACTCTAATCTCGTGGAAATGATAAGGGAAGCACGTACACGCTACATTAGAAGAAACCAGCTATGATCAAACATCATGAGGGATACAAAGTCCAAAGAGTGTCCTAAAAAGAAAGACAAAAAGTGGTGGAGGAAAAGAGGACACGAGGAAAAAAATCTTTGCAAAGGAGGCGGCATTCCCTACAGGCTGGGTGGGATTTAAACCAAAAGCACTTACAGGAAGAAGGATCAGCTTGGGCAAAAAAAAAAAAAAAAAAAAAAAAAAAAGACTTGGAAGAGTCCGATAAAAGCTTACAGTCCCTTCCAGGGTAGTCAAAGCAAAGATGGTAACACAAACGGTATAGGCAACCTTTGGGTGGAGCACCTCCAGTGGCCGACTGACACACTGGGTCTTTAATGAACACTCAGCGAACCTGCAAGAATTTGGGGCAGGCAAAATTAACCTGGAAGCTGCTTAGATGGGGTAAGACTGAGGGGCCAGAGGCCATTAGGAATCACTGCAATGGTCCAGGCGGGGAGAACGGACTCGACCCTGGTACAGAGGCAAAGAGGAAAGGAAATGGAAAGAAAGGGCTGGACAGCATTGCTAAGACCGAATCTACAGGGTGGGACCAGTCGGATGTGGGCAGCAATGGAAGGGGGGGGCGGCCCAGCCAGGATGGGGTGGGGGGCCCGCCTGATGACCAGGTGAACAGGGATGCCAGCTTCAGCTCAGAAGTAAATCAACAGAAGCAAAATGCCAGGGTTCCAGGAGGGAAGGAGGGGGACAGGAAGATGAGGAGCTTGAAATTGTTACTCAGCATTAATAGGTGATAGAGGACCCTGCTGGGCAGGCCAAAGGAAATATTTACTTGTTCCCCACAAGTACTGTACTGCCTGCCCCCAAAAACTTCTTGCTGCCTTTCCCTTCCCCCAGTTTTTGGATCTGGGTAACTTCAAAAAAAGAATAAAAATAAAAAGGAAACAACTCCTTTGTATCTGCAGGAAATACAAGACGCCAGTAATTGCAGTTCTTCGGAAACCAAAATCACTTAAAGGACACTCCAAATGAGATGTTGGGCTTTCTCAGTAAAATTTATTCAGATCTTTTTTTTCCTCCCCACTAACATTTTATGTATAAAAAGGCCTTAAATGTCTTTCCAAACAAGTTCATGCACAAATATTTTTTACAAAATTAATCCCCCCCCCCAAATTGTTTCTGGTTTCACCTGATATATAAAAACCCAAGCTCAAAAGCATAGCTTCTGGAGAACTCATCCATCTACAAATACTACATAAATAAATATGGTCAGCAAAGGACTGATGTTTCAGAATAAACATTCAAAGTTTTCCATAAAGGGATCCCTGGGTGGCGCAGTGGTTTGGCGCCTGCCTTTGGCCCAGGGCGCGATCCTGGAGACCCGGGATCGAATCCCACATTGGGCTCCCGGTGCATGGAGCCTGCTTCTCCCTCTCCTATGTCTCTGCCTCTCTCTCTCTCTGTGTGTGACTATCATAAATAAATAAAAATTAAAAAAAAAAAAAAGTTTTCCATAAAATCACAGATTCAAAGCAATCATACTGTTTGAGGAGACCACAAGCCCCAATGCCCAGAAGCCCTCCCACCGCAGTCAAGAATCCTCGTTTGATAACATTACTGCAAAAAGATCTAAATATATTTTGCCTTATTTTACATGTTGAAACATAAACTCAATTTGGTCTATTAGGCTGAATGATATGACACTACCATTGTCCTAATCAAATATGATAGAACATTCACTCTGTGAGAGACAGCTACCATGGTTATGAGGTCTCTCTGGAAAAGTACACTGAGGCCAACTGTCAGCACCAACCAGACAGCCATATAAGAAAGCCATTCTGCAAGCAGATCCTCCAGCATGTCAGGCCTTCAGGTGACTGCACTGACCAACATCTTGATTATAGTCTTAGGAGCAACCTTGAGCCAGGATTCCCTCAAAGCCACTTCTAGGTTCCTGACCCCAGGAGCTATATTTAAAAAATGAAGCCTTGAGCATTTGTCCAAGGTCACACTGTTCATCACTGGCGGAAGAGATTAAAATCCTCATGTGTCTGACTCTAGAGCCTGATCTTTTACTTTAAAAGGAAAATCAGAAGACTCATTTCCTCAAGGCTCAGATACTCCATCTACATATAAAGATAAGAAAAAATATGAAAATGACATATCAGAGAGGTTCCCTGAGTCATAGAAGGAGAAATCTGCCCCAAAGCAACTGGAAGACACTGTAAATAAGAAATAAAAAATATGATGATGGCTACCTTTCCCTTAATTCTATAGATGTTAACAATTTATTGTCTATAAAAAAATTACCTTATTGTATCTTACAGGATAGAACATTTCTGAATAGTATGGTGCCAATTAAGTTGTAACACCATTTTGAAGTCAATCACTCAAAGTTTTTAAAAAGGTACTGGGGATCCCTGGGTGGCGCAGCGGTTTGGCGCCTGCCTTTGGCCCAGGGCGCGATCCTGGAGACCCGGGATCGAATCCCACGTCGGGCTCCCGGTGCATGGAGCCTGCTTCTCCCTCTGCCTGTGTCTCTGTCTCTCTCTCTCTCTGTGACTATCATAAATAAATAAAAATTTAAAAAAAAGAAAAAAAAAGGTACTGAATTTCTGAACATAGATGTAATAAAATTTTCAAAAGCCAAAACTTATTTGGTGCACCTTTCCAGATTGGAGATGAAAAAGCCAGTGAAGTATCTCATGGGGCAAGTAATTAGAGTGCATTGGCTGAAACAGTAGAAGAATTTATTTTGCTAAATGCCTTTTAGACTTTGAAAAAACCGCAAAAGAAATAATGGCCCTGCCCTTTCCAATGATACAGCAACTCATCAAATTAAGATTCGACTGCAAACATGAAAGCTGATCTTGTCTGCAGTACTGCACTTTTTTGCCTTAGAAATGGATAGATCTACAGACTGTCTGGACTTGCTATTTTGGTTGTATTAATCAGGTATTAGCACTGGCTAATCACCAAAGATCTTTTTTTTTAATTTTATTTAAATTCAATTAATTAACATGTGATGTAGTATTGGTTTCAGAGCTAGGGGTCAGTGATTTATCAGTCATATAACACCCAGTGCTCATTACAAAGATCTTTTATATGAACACTTGAAAACAAACAGAAGAGATGCTGAAACATTCAAAGTGTACAATAATCTTTTTGAATCTCATCTTTTATCCCGGAATAATTGTATTGACATTTGCACTGATGGTACAAAAGCAATGGGGGGGTGGTAAACTCCTGGTGCCTTAACAACAAATCAAGGCAGTGGCAACAAAATGAAATAGTAGTCATTGTATTCATCACCACTGGCAGAAAGGGAAAAAATTTAAAAAGCTAGTTTTACTTAAAGTCCCACACAAAATAGTTACAGTAATTAATTGTATTAAATATTGAGCCTTGAAATACACATATTTTTAATATTCTATGATGATTGGAAAAGCACTTGGTCCATTAGACTGAAAGAATTAAATGAGAATATACTGCCATTTGTTCTACTCCAATCCCATTTGAGTTGTGAGTTGAACTAGTCACGATTTTTCATGGAACACCAATTTACTTGACTGACAAATTGTGGTTATTCTGACTTGGATGTTTATAAGTTTTTTTGTTTTCTTTTTTCTAATGAACAAAGTAAGCCTGTCATGTTAAGAAATAACTGACGGTATTTATTGCCAATGATAAAAGCCAATCCTTCAAATGAAAATTCTAATTAGGGAACTTTCTGACATCCTGAGCTTGGTATCTTCCCAGTATTTATTTTTTAGTTTTTTGGTGTGTGTGTGTGTGTGTGTGTGTGTGTGTGTGTGTGTGTTTCAAGATTTTATTTGAGAGAAAGGGAGAGAGAGTGCACACAAACAGGGGGAGGGGCAGAGGGAGAGGGAAAAGCAGACTTCCTGCTGAGGACTTGGGGCTCCCCGGCCTGGACTTGGGGCTCCTCTGGGTCCCAGGACTCTGAGATCATGACCTGAGCCAAAGGCAGACACTTAACCAACTGAGCCACCCGGGCGCCCCTTTAAGGTTCTATTTTTTTAAGTAATCTTTGCACCCAACGTGGAGCTTGAACTCACAATCCAGAGATGGAGTTGCATGCTCCACCACCTGAGCCAGCCAGGCTCCCAGATACCTTCCCAGTATTTTTTTCTTAAGATTTTATTCATTTATTCATGAGAGACACACAGAGAGAGAAAGAGGCAGAGACACAGGCAGAGGGAGAAGCAGGCTCCATGCAGGGAGCCTGACGTGGGACTCGATCCCGGGACTCCAGGATCACGTCCTGGGCTGAAGGTTGCCCTAAACTGCTTAGCCACCGGGGCTGCCCACCTTCCCAGTATTTGAAGATGTTTTTTTTGAGGTCAAAGGTATTATGTTATTAACAAATGTGATTTTTTAATATTATATAGCAAAATGTGGTAATATTTGGAAAATTTGCATAACTCAATATTTTCCAACTGAAGAATGTAAGACATTACAAAACCACACATGGTTAAAAGATTCATTCAAGGTGAGACAGAAATCAGTAGATATTAATGTACTAAGAGTATAAAAACATTCACTGATACGGTTTCAGGCTCCATATCTCATTTATCCTTTGATGAACTACCAATTATCTGGTATAATATTAAAGAATAAGGAGGCCTGGGTGGCTCAGTGGTTGAGCATCTGCCTTCAACTCAGAGCGTGATCCCGGGGTCCTGGGATCGAGTCCCACATCAGGCTCCCTGAGAGGGGCCTGCCTCTCCCTCTGCCTATGTCTCTGCCTCTCTCGCTGTGTCCCTCATGAATACGTAAATAAAACCTTTAAAAAAAAAAAAAAGAATAACCACAATTATCTGAAAAAGACTACTAATAGATTTCAACCAAAACAATATATTGCAACAACTTAAATGCAGAAACATATAAGAATCTATCTTCTTTGAAGTCAGACATTAAGAGACTTGCAAAAATGTAAAATAATACTGTTCTTCTCACTAATTTTTTTACTTTTTTACATTTGCTTTTGAAGTCTAATTGATATACAACATTACATTAGTTTCAGATGTACAACATATTGAGCCAACAATTCTATACGTTACTCAATGCGATCCATAAGTACAGTCACTGTCACAATACATTGTTACTTAATATTATTGACTGTATTCCCTATGCTGTACTTTTCATCCCTTATTTTATAACTGGAAGCTTGTATCTCTTAATTCCTTTCATATATTTTGCCCATCCCCCTACTCACCTCCCCTCTGGCAGCCACCAATTTGTTCTCTGTAGTTAAGAGTCTGGTTATTTGTCTGGTTTGTTCATTTCTCCTATTTTTTAGATTCCAGACCTAAATGAAGTCATATGGTATTTGTCTTTCTCTGTCTGATTTATTCCATTTAGCATAATGTCCTCTAGCTCTATCCATGTTGTTGCAAATGACAAGATTTCATTCACTTTTGTGGCTGAGTAGTAGTCCATCACACACACACGTACACGCACACACTAGATCTTCTTTATCCATTCATCCTAGGTGGACACTTGGTCTGCTTCCAAATGTTGGCTATTGCAAATAATGCTGCAATAAATACAGAGGTGCGTGTATCTTTTTGAATTAGTGTTTTCATATTCTTTAGGTCAATACCCAATAGTTGAATGACTGAATCATATGGTATGCTTATAATACTTTCAGGAAACCTCCAAACTGTTCTCCACAGCAGCTGCCCTAATTTACATTCCTACTAACAGTGCAGGAGGGTTCCCTTTTCTCCACGTCCTCCCCAACATTTGTTATTTCTTGTCTTTTTGATTCTAGCCATTCTGACTGGGATAAGATGATACCTCATCGTGGTTTTGAGGTGCATGTTCCTGATGATGAGTGATGTGAGCATCTTTTCATATGTCTCCTAGTCATCTGTATGTCTGCTTTGGAAACATGTCTACTCAGGTCCTCTATCCATTTTTTGTCATTGATTGTATTTTCAGTGTTGAGTTGTGTAAGCTTCTTTATATTTTTTCATATTAACCCCTTATGGGATATATGATTTGCAAATATCTTCTCCCATTCACTTGGTTGCTTTTTTGTTTTGTTGATGGTTTTCTTTTTGCTGTGCGAAAACTTTTTATTTTGGTGTAGTCCCAATCATTTATTTTTGCTTCTGTTTCCCTTGCCAGAGGAGACATATCCATAAATATGTTGCTAAGGCCAATGTCTAAGAGATTATGACCTATGTTTTCTTTTTTTTTTTTTCTACCTATGTTTTCTTTTAGGAGTTTTATGGTTTTAGGTCTTACCTTAAGGTCTTTAATTCATTTTGAGGGTTTTTTGTATGGTATAAGAAAGTGGTCCAATTTCATTCTTTTGCATGTAGTTGTCCAGCTTTCCCAACACGCACCATTTATTGAAAAGACTGTCTTTTCCCTATTGCATACTCTGGCTTCCTTTATCCTAGATTAACTAACCACATAAGCCTGGGCTGTATTTCTGGGCTATTCTTTTTTGTTGATCTTTGCATCTGTTTTTGTGCCAGTATCCTACTGTTTTGATCACTAGAGCTTTGTAGTGTATCTTAAAATCTAGGATTGTGATAACCCCCAGTTCTGTTCTTCTTTCTCAAGATTGCTTTAGTTATTCGAGCCATCAATTTTTTTCTGGTTTAGAAAATACAGTTTTTCAAATAGGTAAGTAAGCATCTTTTTAAAATTTTATTGAAAGACATATTGTTTCACTCAAAAGTGGAATATAAGAAATAGTGAAAGGGATTATAAGGGAAAGGAGGGGAACTGAGTGGGAAAAACTGGAGAGGAAGACAAACAATGAGAGACTCCTAACTCTGGGAAACAAACAGAAAGTTGCAGGAGGGGAGGAGGGTGGAGGGATAGGGTAATTGGGTGATGGACAATGAGGAGGGCACTTGATGCGATGAGTACTGTGTGTTATACTACATGTTGGCAAAATGACTTTAAATTAAAATAAGCATTATTTTTAAAAAAATTTATTGAAAGAATGCAGGTAGTATCATGATTCAAACTAAAATTCCAGATTGTATTCATAATTGTTGAACACCTGGTTCTGGAACTTTCCTCTCCTCTCCATTTCTATTTAAACTCTCCAAGACAGGCCTTTATCTCTCACCTGAGCCAAATAACTACCCATCAACCTTCCCCACTTAAAACCTATCCCCCAGACTTCCATGAGCATGTCATACCTATGACCAAATCTATTAATTGCCCTACCTTATTTATGGATCCTTCGATGGCTCCCTGTCATCTTCAGTAGCAGGTTCAGTCTTCTTGGAATGGCAAGTGTCCAAGCCCTGCCTTCCTCACAAGCCTCAATTTCCTCATTAGCTGCAGTCATACAAAACTGAATAGAGTTTTTGCCATAGATCTGACTGTTGTTCCCTCTATGTGAAATATTTACCCTTCCTCACCTGGCCAATTCATGCTCATCTTTCCCAAGACTCAAGATTAACATCCACCACCCCTGGAGCCTTCCCTGACCCTCCACCTCCCCACGCTCACTCTCACCCTCAGTCTGGCTTAAAGCTCCTTTTCTGTGTTTCCACAAAGACTCCCATCAGAACTCTCAAGTTGTGTTGAAATTACCCATTTAGGAGTCCATCTACTCTACTCTACCATAAACTCCCTTTAAGTAGCCAACCACCTGTTACTTAGTACATATTTAATTGAATAGTGCATTTTTAAATAGTTACACTTTCAATGGTTATAGAAGTGCCTACAAAATATCTTCTACCTTGTCTCTTAGTACACAAAATCTAAAACATTCTTCGAGGTGGATGGAACTGGAGGGTATTATGCTGAGAGAAAGGTAAGTCAGTCGGAGAAGAACAAACATTATATGATTTCACTCATACAGGAATATAAAAAATAGTGAAAGAGATTATAGGGGAAAGGAGGGGAAATGAGTGAGAAAAATTAGAGAGGGTGACAAAGCATGAGAGACTCCCAACTCTGGGAAACGAACAAGGGTGGTGGAAGGGGAGGTGGGCGGGGAGATGGGGTGACTGGGTGACAGGCACTGAGGGGGGCACTTGATGGGATGAGCAGTGGGTTTTACATGTTAGCAAATCGAACTTCAATTAAAAAATAGAGAGAAAAAAAATAGAGAGAGATAAAATAAATAAAAATGAGGTATTTAATATGCAAAAAAAATAAAAAATAAAATATTTACTATCGGGTGCATTACAGAAAAGTTTGCCAACCCCTGCTTTAAGCAACGGTGCTCAGAGGCACAAGAGTGTCATGGCTTTGAAACCTGCAGATCCGGCTCTAGCACTGACCAGCTGTGCGACCTGTTCCTTAATTTCTGAGCCTCAAGTCACTGACTGGGTGGCCTAAACAATGAAGATTTATTTTCTCACAGTTCTGGAGGCTTAGAATCCAAGATTAAAGTGTCAGCATGGTTGGTTTCTCCTAAAGCCTTTCTCACCAAGTTCATGGGTGACCTTTTCTATGGCACTCATCCCTGGTGTCTCTTCCTCTTCTAATAGGGACACCAGTCAGATTGGATTAGGGCATGTCTTAATGGCCTCACTTTATTACTTCTTTAAAAGCCCTGCACCAAACACAGTCACATTCTGAGGTACCAGGGGTTAGAGTTTCAACATATGAATTTGGGGTGGGGGTGGGGACACAATTCAGTCCATAACACATAGGTTTGATGTAGCTGGATTTTAGAGGTGAAAACCAAGCACAGGACTTTAGTTATGATATGGGCAGTCATGGGGTCCAACTGTGGTCGAGCAGGGAAAAATATGGGTGTCGTGGTGTTCCTAAACAAACTTCAAGCTGCTCTTGGTTTTGTTTTGTTTTTTTGTGTGTGTGGTTTTTTAAGATTTATTTACTTATTTGAGAGAGCATAAGCAGAGAAGCAGAGGGAGAGAGAGAGAGAATCTTAAGCAGACTCCACGCTGAGTGTGGAGCCCCACACAGGGCTCGATCTCACAACCCCGAGATCACAACCTGAGCCAGTGAGCAGAAACCAAGAGTTGGATGCTAAACTAACTGCACCACCCAGGCACCCCTCCAGCTGCCCTTAAATGTGATGGTACTGAGGAGGACCTGCGGGGTAGGTGGGAAGCATTTTAGACAAGGAACTATTAGGACTTTTCTACAGTGGAATAAAGGTGCTGAAAGAGTTCAATCTTTAAGTCCTCTAGAGATTTCTAGAAAAATGAAGATAATGTTTTAGGTGGGGGTGGAGAAGAAAAGGGGGAATATGGCAAGTTTGGTTTTGGATCCCTTGATTATACACGTGGCAACATGGAATTAGGACTCAGAGAAACGGTCAGAGCTGGAGATAGGAATCTAGAGTCTTCAGACAGGTCAGAGTTCAATCTGTGGGAGTTGGGGAGCTTGCTCAGAGTTCAAAAACATCGGAGACAAAAACTCTCAGTTCTCAAACTGCTTTGCTGTCTCATAGGTTTGGGAAATAGTTTCACATGACCTCTCCGGCTAATGTAGCCTATCTGGTTCTCTCCCTTTGCCTTCTTTGTCTTCATAGCCCATTATTACCCCCCTGGCATTATATTTATATAGCTATTTGGGTGTTGTCTGTCTCTTACAGGTGAGCGTAAGCTCCGTGAGGACACAGACCTGTCTTTCTGTTCAGTACTCTGGAAGAAAGCCCAGAACCATGTACGTGCTCAATAAATATTTACTGAGTTAAACTATAAATAGATTAATTTTCATAATCAATAGAATTAAATTTAATAATAGATTGCTGAATACTGTCTTTTTATCTTTTCTTAAAATAAAATCTTGCTCTTTAACAAATACCTTTGGATAAATGAACACATAGACGCATATATTTGAGAATCTTGAAACATACAACCTAAAAACTTAGTTTTGTTTGTGTTTTCCCTTAAGTCGTGCTTTCCCCAAATCAAGAGCACCTAACCCCTGCTCTGCAACAGTATTTATTTATGAGAAAGTAAATGTGACTTTCTTTAAAACTCCAGGCATTTTGCAATCTGGTTGCTCTTATCAGACAATCTGCTTGCATCTACTTTTCTTCCTTTTTAAATTTTCATAGCAGGTTATTCGTGGTGTTATTGGTTTCTATCAAGTCTCTGTTCCTTTTACTCACTGGACCTGTACTTTAAGATTCCTGGATCATTGTACTTATGTGGGTGCCAACAGTCCATATAAACATACTTTATCACTTTTCTTTATAATTTTCTCCAGGGGGCTGCTGGCTGTGGTACGGCGTCTCATGACATACAGCTATAGGTAAAATAGGCATTTAAACCAAGTCCGCCCTCCTCCTTTTTTCTAAGGAATCATAATGAAAGAAAAATCTCAATCAGTCTGTATTTCATACAGGTGAAGATTTTTGTAAAATTCCAGCCTCTTTTTCAGGTAGTATGAGTGGCATAATTGGCACTAGAATTGTAGGATAAAGTAATTTAAAGCAGTTCTCCGACAAATGGGGAATCCCTCCTTACAGGATTAGCAGAAACACTGAGGAAGGGACGCCTGGGTGGGTCAGCGGTTGAGCGTCTGCCTTTGGCTCAGGATCGGGCGTGATCCCGGGGTCCTGGAATCGAGTTCTGCATCAGGCTCCCTGCATGGAGCCTGCTTATCCCTCTGCCTATGTCTCTGCCTCTCTCTGTGTGTCTCTCATGAATAAAATCTTTAAAAAAAAAAAAAAAAGATAAACACTGAGGAAGTGTGTTTTCAAGGGCCACATGACCCCATTTTGATGACAGTGGTAGCCAGAAAGCACCTTACTGATGGGAGTATACCATTATCTCTCAGGTGTGCTGGGGGAAATAAAGGGCTGAGAATCACTGGTCAGGCCTGCATTCGGAGAGTTAAAGTAAACGGAACACATGAGAAACATGACTGGTTTCTATCTATCCTCTACTCTTTAGAGGATTGGGATTTTTGGGGGGGTTTTGGGTTTTTTTGTTTTGTTTTGTTTTGTTTTTTTAGTTTTTTGGGTTTTGGTTTGGTTTTGTTTGTTTTTGTTCCTCCAGACCGTGCTTGCTAGAATTTTATGGAACTTTTAAACTGTAAAGGAAAATATAGGCTGATGGGAACGGGACAAGTCCGTAAAACCCAGAATGAGGTCAAGAGATGAAATTTGAGCACGCTTGTTAGAAACAGAGAAAAATGAAGAGACGTTAACAGGAGAACCTGTTTACTAAATCTCATGGCCAATTTAGTGAATCTTTATCATTGTTTATTATAGTATAGTCAGTTTTCTGACTTCCAAATTCTATCATGATTTTTAAAGCTCATTTATTTTTAAGTAATCTCTACACCCAACGTGGGGTTCGAACTCACAATCCCGATATTGAGTCTCCTGCTCTCCCAACTGAGCCAGATAAGCACCCCACACAGTTGTGATTTTATTTTAATACGTTGGGCTCCTTCCTAACCAGTCCGCATAAATGTGAAAGTGCTCTGGGGGGGGCATGCTGTGGAGATACACATTATAACTAGACAGGTTTTTGTCCAATATGTAATCTATCCCTCCCTGGTCCTCCCAACCACATACACACAAATAGGTGGTATATGACCACTCAAAGGTCATAATAATTACAGGAGCAAGAAAGGAACTAAAATGTATTACATGTCGAGGATGTGTCAAATACTTTACCTATATGGTACATCATCTTGTGTGATTTTAGCAATTTGATTTAGATACTAATATGCCAGTTTATGTGTGTCTGTGACATCGTGTTATGGCAGCCCTAGCAAACTAATGCGCTCTCCCATCATACTTCCATTTACTACTCCATATGCAGTCTTTATGAGTGATCCTGGAAAACAGCACACTAATTCTTGTTCCTACCTCTTTTTTTGAGGGCAGGGGAGGGACAGAGGGGGAGGGAGAGACAATCTTAAGCAGGCTCCACACTGGCTCCACCCAGTGGGGCTCCATCTCACAACCCTGAGATCATGACCTGAGCCGAAATCAAGAGCTGGATGCTTAACTGAGTGAGCCACCGAGGTGCCCCTCTTGTCCCCAACTTTTATCCAAGCTAGAATTACTGCCTGATTTTCTTCATCCCTTGCTTAAAAGCATAGGGTTTTGAAGTCCAACAAACCTGGATTCAAATCCCAGCTGCATTCACTTAACTAACAGCTTTAATTAACTTCTCTGAGACTGTTTTCTCATCCATAAATGGAAATATTAACTATATCCAATCAGTATGTACGTTATAATATGCGTAGCACAACTCCCAGCACACAGTGTACAGTACACATTCAACGATGATAGTTGCAATTACTATCCATTTTTCAAAGCCCCATTTAGTACTTGATTGTTAAGCATTTTGGCTTCTCTGGACCACCAGCCAAACTTGAAGAGAATATAGAAGGAGGGAATCATGGAGCCAAGTTTGGACTGGACTACAGTCTTGATGCCACTGAAAATGTTGGAGTTCATGTGATAAGCCATGGGGAACCATTCAGGATTTCTAAACTGGGAAAAACATGACCAAAGCCGTGCTTTAGGAAAGACAAAGCAGCAGGTGAGACAGGTGATCAGGAGAGACAGTCCACAGCGGGGACAGGTACTAAAGGATGGAAGGAGCGTAGTGCCTATGGGAATAGGAAGTGAGGAATTGTTTAAAAAAACATTTCAGACAAATAATCTATAGGGCTGGCAACAGACTGAACACAGAAAGATAGGAGAGAGTCAGGAGTACCCAACACCTTAAGACTGATACAGTGGTAGCACCATGAACAAAAATACGAGCCAGGTGACGGAGAGTTGTGGGAGTTTGATTTTAACCTCCACACGGCACTTCCCGTGCTGCTCCTACTACCGCATCTCGCCCCATATCTGCAGTCCTATCAGGGCAGTCTGCATGCCCTTCCCTTCCAGTAAAACTTCAAGAAGGCATTTCAAAATTAAATCACACTGAGACATAAACAGTCATCTGACTATTTGCATTTTAAAAGAGACCTCCCCAAACGAACCACCATGAAATGTGGATAACTGACAAACACAAGAGAGGTACGAGATGCAGAGGGCATGTCCTTTCAACATTACTATCACCAGACAGTTCCCTTCCAACTTGCTACAAACACTTCGGTTGGCTGCAACCTATCTAGCACCATCTCTGGATTTACACATTAGTGTTGTATCTAAGACTCCTTTTCTCGTCTTAATGCCAGATGATGTTCAGGACCACAGATAAACAGAACTGTTTTCATTGCCTGTTTAAAAGATATGAAACATCAGCACAGAGCAGCAGGCCTGGGAAGGTCCTTGATGCATCAGTGTCTGCCCCGTTCAGATAGTTTCAGTTCATGTTACTAGAGATGCTAAGGGGACACTCAGCAGCCTTGCCCAGGGATCATTTTCCATTTCCTCCAACCCTTGACTTCCCTATTTAAACCCACCTCCTTTACCCTCAACAAAGGTATGAAATAGAAACTTCTTACAATCTTCAAAATACTTTTTCACAGATTAAAAAATGATTTAAAATTCACTATTTTTTTTCATTCTGGGTTATTCCGATTTTTTTTCCACATTCTGTGTCCAACTAAAACTCATGGAGTGACCATTGCTTACACTGTGGAGGAGAGAGAAGGAGGCGGATGAGAGGAAAGTGAAAATCTGAAGTCACACAATTCCCTTCCTCAAGGTGTTCTTGGTTTAGTTCATCTTCATCCACATCTGTGGATCACCTCTGTAGCTCTCATCCTTGAGCCTCCCACCAGCCTCTTGAAGTTTCTTTTAAATGTGGGAATCCATAGCAAGGGGCACACATTTTCAAGAGGATCTGACCCAGATGGAATCTAAGTGCCTTCCCTCCATGATTCTCATGGGAGTTATTCACAGCCACGCGTTTGTTTGTGTGTTCACTGTAGTATGTGGACAGGTGAGGGTGAGGCTGATTTGTTTTAATAGTCGTAGTGCTGAGTCATTCAGATTATTTATTCTCAATTTCCTATCATTTTCTGTCATATATTCATCGTACAAACACTTTGTCACTGCACTCCACCAAACACGGCACAAAATGAGTTAAAAAGCAAGTACCACGGTGCTATAGAAAACAGTACAGCAGTTCCTCAAAATATTAAACATAGAATTACCATATGATCTAGCAATTCCACTTCTAGGCATCACCCAAAAGAATTGAAAGCAGGAACTCACAGATTCTTATACACCCATGTTCATCGCAACATTATTCACAATGACCAAAAGGTAGAAGCAAGCCAACTACCTGGCTATTGAGGGATGGGTGGATAAACAAAATGGGGAATGTATAATGGGATATTATTCAGCCTTATAAAAGAAGGAATTTGCAACACTTGCCGTAACACGGATGTACCTTGAAGATAAGATGCTAAGTGAAACAAGCCAGTCACAAAAGGACAAACACCCTACGATTCCATGTCCATGAAGCACCTAGAATGGTCAACTTCATAGAGACAGAAAGGAGAATGGTGGTTGCCAAGGGTTGGAGGAGGGGAAAATGGGGAGATATTGTTCAGTAGATGTGGATCTTCAGTTTAAGACAACGAAAAATTTCTGAAGGTGAATAGTAGTGATGGTGGCACAACAATGTGAATGTACTTAATGCCCCCTACTATACACTGACAAATAGTTAAGATGGTAAATTTTATGTCACATTTCTCACAATTTATTAAAGTATTAAAAACACTTAAGGATATAATAGAAGAAAATATTCCTGAAGTAAAGAAATATGGGGGAAAAATCAGAAATCATCCCTCTTCTGGAGGCAGATACTTTAAACAATTGTGGCAAGGATGCAGACACAAAGCAAGACACAAAGAGAGAACAAGCTAGGGAAAAATCTTTTTGACTTCAACTGAATAAGTATATGTAGTGCATTTACAGTTGTTTGTTCAACCTTGTTCTCCTTAGCACACCCCCTAAGGAGATTGTTCAGACATTTCTTCCCTAGCCATCCCCTGATGAAAGTTTAAAACCAGAGATATACTCTGTATCTGTTTACGTGCTATTAGGGTCCTTTACAAGGGCACAGACTACTATAATATAGAAGATATTTCCTTCCCCCAGAACCAATTTTCCCCACTTGGAGACAATAGAACCCTCTGGGAGAAGGCATGGTTTACTGCATTTGCCACTCTAAAAAATAAGTGCTATGACAAATAGCAAATTTGACTGAAATAATCACAGGACTGGGGATGCACACATACTAACCAACGCTAAGATGCGTCGAAAAGTCTTACGCCAATATTAAAAGTTTCTGCACACTACTAAACTTCTGAACGAAAAGCGAGAAATTCATTTTTAGTGTCTTCCTACATCTGGAAGTTGCAATTATATAGGTGCAACATTTAGGTGGTTGACAACATTTTGAAAAGCTTAATACAGATATTCGGTATCATGTGAATAATACAGCATCACCAGTGCTGTTTAACATAATCAAGCAGAATTTACTTCTCTACGTGGTACAATGACATACACAGATTTTAAAGAAAAGCTCCATAATTGTTCTTATTAACTAGAACTGAAGGAGCCTTAAAATTCTGCTACTCAAAGTGTGGACGTTGGGCAAGCCTATGATCACATGGGAACTTATTAAATATGCAGAATGATAAGCTCCGCCTTAGACCTACTGACACAGAATCTGTAGTTCAACCAGATCTCCAGATAACTCTCATGCATATTAAGGTTTGAGACGAACCGCCTGTAAAAGACAACAATTGAAATGCTTTCCTAACTCATCAGAGCATTTTGTTTTTTAACCAAGTAGATTAATTACTCCACTCATAGTACCATAGGGCCTACAGGAAAGGTAAACTAGAAAATGAGCATATGAAATTGTTAAAAAAATATATATATATATCGATAGGCACCCACAGTTCCTCTTCAGAAGCAGTAGCAGTGGGCCCTTCACCAGAGCTTTGACTAGTGATGCTCTTCCAAGCCTTAGCTTTCTAGCACAGAAGGAAACATCCTTCGAGGAGCAAGGGTGACGAAGGGTGGGATTCCCCTTTCTTTGTAACCCCAAGTGTGGTGTCCAAAAATGGCTTCTCCCATCCACTAGCCCAACCATCCTCACCGTTCCACCAGATGGCTTCACTCTTGGAGGTATGAAAGATTTTCCTATGGTCTTCTTAAAACACCAAGGCTTATATGGTTATCAACTAAAACTTTACCAGTTAAATCTGAACCGGAAGCAGTGGGACCCAGTGGGGAGCCAGAGAAAGGGAGGGACCCTGGAAAGAGGTTGATCTCTCCCCTTAGTACTGAGCTAATAGCCCAGTGGCGCGGAGGCAAGGGTACTTACTAGCTACAGAGATCAAATCCAACCTCTGCCACTCACCACCTAGGCGATCTTGAACCGATTGCTCAAGATCTCTGAGCCTCAATTTCCTCACCTATAAAATTAGCCTTATTATGTCTACCTCAGATGCTATTATGAAGGCTAAATGAGATCTTGCTGGTCAACTCCCAAAACAAGCGTTTAATACATTTCATTCCCTCCTGCTAACCAACCCCTCCGCCCAGGGAGCAATAAATTATTTTCATCTACCAAATTTGAAAGGAAAGTGTTTTACCTCACAGTCCCAAATTAAAGGAACAGGAAGTGCTTTAATCAGAAACCACATATGCTAGCTTTAATGAGCGGCTTCACCAAAACCAGAGGGGCCACGATGCTCTCTGGGCCTGTGAAAGATTACATAACTCTGAAACCGCCCGTCAGCAGAGAGCTGAATTCCCCTCTTAGACATATTCATGTGTCCTCCTCTCACAGAAAGAGTGGAAATTCAAGTTAGTGAAAAGCAAACTAAGCCACCAAAATATCTTAGTTCACAAGAAATCGCAGTACAATGCCTATGCGTAAAATTCACAGTAACTCTGAGGCAACTTCAAAAATTGATTTAAGAGATCCAAGAGTCTTAGAATTAAAAAAAAAAAAAAAAAAAAATCCCCCTACCGATTTTGCCTCCATCAGCCAAGGCCGAAGTAACATCTACCTCCCACTTGGGTATCCGGGCCTTTCTCACCGCCAGGTTGCCTCTGGCACCCTCGGGCAGTGCATCAAACGTGAAATTCAGCCTCCAGGTCTTCCTGTTAACCTGGGGGGGGGGGGGGGATGGAGAAGCCACCAGATCAGTCAGGTATAAGCCAAAGGGAAATGGTTTGCTCAGGAGCCATTCATTGTAGGTCAGTCAGAAAATCTTCCCCCTCATTAGTGCTCTCCAGGGCTCCCTAACTTCAGAGTTTCTTTTGTTTTCTGAGAGCAGGACTTCCTCCAGGCCAAAGTAGAATGAGAAAGGTTTGCCTCCTTTCCTCAGGAAGGAAAAGTCTGCGTCTGGGCAACTAAATTATGCTGACCCTGGTCGTCACCTCCATGGGGCGGGGGGGGGGGGGGGGGGGGGGGGGGGGGGGAGAAGGGCCACTGATTTCTTATGCTCCTCATCCCAGACTGACACTCCTGAGGTCCCCGGGCTCTTCCCCTGTACCCTGCCCCACTGTGACTGGAGCGTAAGCCAACTGGAGATCGCACGTTGTATTCTGACTCCAAATAAAAAGACTTCAGGATGATGTTCATGTGTAGATGCTCTGTTTGGTTGATGGATGCACTCCTCAGAGATTCCTGAGGGCAGCGGATAAACCTTGTGGGTGTTTGGGGCGTGGGGGTGAGTGGGTGACGGGCACTGAGGGGGGCACTTGACGGGATGAGCACTGGGTGTTATGCTCTATGTTGGCAAATTGAACTCCAAGAAAAATAAATAAATTTCAAAGAAAACCTTGCAAATGCTCCTCTCCTTTTACCGTCCAAACCACCTACTGTCCAAGGAAAACATATCCCACCTACCCAGACAATGTATTTCTTTAGATGGCAGATTTCTAGTGGGGAAATCCACAGGCACCAAGGGCTTAAAGCGTACGTGCGTAGGGAATGTCCTCCTCTCTGGGACACCCCCACCCCTTGACGGCCGGCCTCCAAATCCCTGCGGAGCGGGGGTCGAATCCACCCTACCTACAAGTCACGAAGCTCCTCCAAATACTTTATGCAGACTGCCGTGAACCTGGGGGTCCGGCCAAGCCATCACATTTTAGGGCTTCCCGCGTTCGAGAAATCGTCTCGCAGCACTTGTCTTTACCTTCACTGGGGCGCCGTAGGGCTCGGAGAGGGCGCTGCGGGAGTGGGGAACGCCCGGCCCGCGAGCGCCGCGAGCGCCGGGTCTGGGGTGTCCGCGCTGTCCCGGCCCCGCAGCCCCTCGGGCCCCGACCCTCCGCGGCCAGCCCGAGCCAAGCCCCCCAGACTGGCTTTCCCCCGGGGGAGCCCCGCTCCGCAACGCTCTGCCCCACAGGTCTGGCGACCCCCGTATCAGGACGGGGCTTCCAAGGAAAGAATCCCGGGGGGGGGGGGCGCTGGAGGGACTGTTTCGTACTAAACATCGAAGAGCGACAATATACCTGTGGGTGCGAGGAGCGCGCGGCGGCCGCTCCGTGGTTTCCAGCGGTCCCGGCGGCGGGAAGCCCAGGCGCGCGGGGGCCTCGGGCGGCTCCGTCCCGCGCTGCTCGGGGCCCGCGGCCCGCCTCGGCCCTTTATAGCGCGGCGCGCGGGTGGGCACCGGGGCCCGGGCCGGGGGTGCAGGGAGAAGGGCGGAGGGAGGGGAGGGGAGGGGAGGGGAGGGGAGGGGAGGGGAGGGGGGGGCGGGGCGGGGCGGGGGGCGCGGGCCCGGCGGCCGGCCCTAGGTCTGCGGATTTTCTCTGTTCGCTGGAAATTCCCGAGCCCGAAAGGTAGCGAGCCGCGTCCCGGACATTCCCCTGGGGGGCGGGGGGCGGCTCCAAGACCCGGCCTGGAATCCCGCCGAGGACCGGAACTTGCCCCTTGGGGATGCCCCTGCGCGAACCCCAAGGAATCCACCCCGGGCGTTAGCGCCGCCCCCTGCTCCCTGGATTCACCTCCTCTGCTAATTGAGCGCTTTCTGCAGGGGCGGGGGCGGGGGCGGGGGCGGGGGGGCTTCCAGAAAGGGGGAGGTGCGGGGTGGGGGGCAGACACCTCGGGCAGCACAGCTCTTCTGAACGAGCGGCCCTCGCTAAGCAGCGTCGCTGCCGTGGCAGATAACGGGCCACCCATCGAGATGCCAAGGAAGCTGGGGTGGGTGCTTCGCGGTTCCGGGGGGCAGGAGGTACAGCCGGGTCAGTTGAAAGAGTGAACTATTGCACAACATTTAAAGGATTTTGCCTGTGATATTTGGTTTCACTGTGACTCCTTTTCCTTTCGGGACGCTTGTAATCCCTGTCCTGCTTCCTGCCCCGCCCCCCCCCCCCCCAGGACCCCGGGTGCCACAATCCAGCTTGATGATGAGATCGGAAATGTCTGATCCTCCAATAGCACCAGGCATCTAGAGCTCAACACCAGAAGGTCCTTAAACCTTTAACAGTGTAACAGTAGGATCTTCGTCCTGACTTCCTCTCGTTGGCTGGAGACTATTATTAAAGCAAAATATGAGGGCGCCTGGGCGGCTGGGGTGGAGATCCTGGTGAGTGTGGGGAGATGGGCCCTGCCTGGGGCTCCCTGCAAGGTGCGGGAATGCTTGACAGATCCTCTCCCTCCCCTTCCTTTCCCTCCACTCCCACTTGGCATGCCCACCTGGCTCGCTCAATCTCTCTCTCTCACAAACGAATGGAAAAGATCTTTTATTTTTTTATTTTTTTTTAAATA
Organism: Canis aureus; assembly: GCF_053574225.1. Classification (NCBI taxonomy): domain Eukaryota; kingdom Metazoa; phylum Chordata; class Mammalia; order Carnivora; family Canidae; genus Canis; species Canis aureus. Next base: position 23,261,377 of record NC_135645.1, read on the forward strand.
AAATTGTGATTATATATATATCATAAAATGTAACATTTTGACCATTTGAAATGCATAATCCAGTGGCATTAGGTACATTGTTGTGTAAAAATCACCATTACATATTTCCAGAACTTTTTCATAGTTCCAAATAATAGCTCCATACTCGTTGACCACTTAGTTCTCCATTCCCCTTCCCCTAGCTCCTGTTGACTGCACGTCTACATTTTGTCTATGGATCTGTACAGGAAAAGATCTTTTAAAAGAAGTGAGATATACTTAAATTCACACTTTTCACAAAAGTTAAGATGCAAATGCACTTAAGAGACCGGTTAGAAGGTATGTGGTGGAGTGTGTGCACTGTGGCCTTCTGCCTTCTGTATCTATCAACTTCTGCCTTCAGCCACCCTCTTCTCTTCCACCACTCCCCAGGCACCCGATTTCCTAGGTGCTCCCAGTACTCAGGAACAGTGGTCTCACTCTCAGAGAGAAAAAGAACACCTTCGGAATCCTTTTTTATTGCACACTGGGCAGTCATGCATTCTTATAATTAAACTTTTTTTTTTATTTATTTACGATAGTCACAGAGAGAGAGAGAGAGAGAGAGAGGCAGAGACAGAAGCAGGCTCCATGCACCAGGGAGCCCGATGTGGGATTCGATCCCCGGTCTCCAGGATTGCGCCCTGGGCCAAAGGCAGGCGCCAAACCGCTGCGCCACCCAGGGATCCCCATGCATTCTAAGGGCACTAAGACCACACTGCAGACATAAAGCCTGAAGAGAATAATGCTTACTACAAGAGAATGGATACACTTAAAGTGGAATTTTCTAGCATAAGCAACTAGCTAATGCTAATAAACTGAATTTACCCCAAAGATAACGCTGAGCATCCTTGGAGGTGGGAGTATTAATGTCCCCATACCACTCTCAGTAACTGCTATTTCCTTTAATAGGTAGGGCCCAGAAAAACACCCACCTCTGGCATGTAATATGGGTATGTAACCGTTTGCTATATATATTCTTGTTACACCCCCAGTGTATCAATCTGAAACTCAATACCTGAAGCCAGGAAGTGTCAGTCAATTGGTATTTAATAAAATGATGGTGCTGAGTGAAATAAGTCAATCAGAGAAGGACAAACATTATATGATCTCATTCATTTGGGGAATATAAAAATTAGTGAAAGGGAATAAAGCGAAAGGAGAGAAAATGAGTGAAAGTATCAGTAAGGGTGACAAAACATGAGAGACACCTAACTCTGGGAAATGAACAAGGGGTAGTGGAAGGGGAAGTTGGTGGGGGGTTGGGTGACTGGGTGATGGACACTGAGGGGGGGGCACTTGGTGGGATGAGTACTGGGTGTTATGCTATATGTTGGCAAATTGAACTCCAACAAAAATTTTTTTAAATAAATAAAATGATGGTTGTTCAGAATGGTAAAGTGGATCATATTGAAACACCAAAGGTCTGTTTTATATGGCTAATGAAAGGTTACCCTTAATAACACTTTCAGAAAACATAATTTGCATAGAAGGGCCTTATTATGGATTCTCCCTTTCATAAGTAGCATCAAGTCAATCATCAGAGCTCTAGAATATGAGATCCACTAAGTGAAAGTAATGCTGTCATTCCCAAATAAAAATCCATGGTTTAACCCAATGAAATTGTGTATAAACCACTGTTTCAATATTTTATTATAAACCTAAATGTCCAACTGTAATGACCAACTTAGTTAAGTAATAATAATAGCATTAACTGAACTGCTAGTGGGCAAACTTTTCTAATTCAGTTATGAAGACTAACTTGAAAAATGTATGTTAAATAAAGAACCACAGAACAAATTATATATTATCTGTGATTATAGCTATTCAGTTTTTAAAACATCCTGGAAGAAAACATATCAAGATGCTAATGCTTACCACATTCAGATGATAGAATTATGGATTCTATTCATAGATTTTCTCTGTCTAGATTTTACAGTTTTTAAAAATAATGATGCCCTTGGGCACCTGAGTGGCTCAGTGGGTTAAGTATCTGCCTTCAGCTCATGTCATGAGGGAATCTAACCCCAGGCTCCAAGCTCAGTAGGGACTCTGTTTCTCTCTCCCTCTGTCCCTCCCTCTGCTTGTGCTTTCTCTCTCTCGCTCTCTCTCAAATAAAAAAATAAGTAAATAAAATCTTAAAAAATAATAATGCTCTTTATATTTATAATGGAAAATATATACAACAAAGTATATTATTTGGCTGGCACACTAATATTCAAAACTATGTGATACTGGCCTAACATAACCTTTTCAGAAGAAATTAAAACACTGTATCTTATTATTCTGAGAAAGATTTAGGTAATATTCCAAATTCTACACTTAAAGGCATTTTGGGGGGATGCCTGGGTGACTCAGCTGGTTAAACATGGGACTCTTGATTTCCACTCAAGTCATGATCTCACGGTTGTGAGATCAAGCCCTGTGCTGGGCTCCACACTCAGCACAGTCTGCTTGAGATTCTCTTTCTCCCTCTCCCCTATTCATGCTCTCTAAATAAATCTTTAAAAAATAATAATAAAGGCATTTTTTTTTAAAGTTCCACACCAGAGAATAGAAAGACAAGTTAGAGGGATGCCTAGGTGGCAGAGTCAGTTAAAGCATCTGACTCCTTTTTTCTTTTAAGATATGTTTATTAAGTTTAGAGAGAGAATGCACGAGTGGGGAGATGGGCAGAGGGAGAGGACAGAGAATCTCAAGCAGACTCCTCTCTGAGTGTGGAACTTGAGGCTGGGCTCTATCCCACAAAGAGTCAGACAGTTAAGCAACTGAGACACCTAAGCACTGCATAAGTATTTGACTTTTGATTTTGGCTCAGGTCATGGTCTCAGAGTCATGAGATTGAGCCCCACATCAGGGTCTGCACTTGGCATGGAGCCTGGTTAAGAGTCTCTCTTCCTTTCTCTGCTCCTCCCCCGATTCACACGCTTCTCTCTCTCAGAAAGAAAAGAAAGAAAGAAAGAAAGAAAGAAAGAAAGAAAGAAAGAAAGAAAGAAAGAAAGAAGAAAAAAAGGCAAATTAGAAAAGGGACAAAGTGAAATAGAGTACTTCAAGAAACTATGTCATCAAATCTTTAGGGCCTTATGTAACTGCATCAAAAAGTAACAGCAACTGGATACGATCACAAAAAATCATCTGTGCAAACAAGAAGCATCAGTCCAAAGCCCTGGAAAGGTAGTGGAAACTGAAATTCTCCTGAGAAGATGATGCCCCAGCCTCCTCTAGCAATCTTTGAGAAAATGCTCAGAAAGTCCTTTCATGAAAAAGAAAATCTCTCTTTACAAAAGTCTAACAAGTTGTAGTTATAAAGGGCTATGTACTCTCACATACCTTGGTTCAAATTCAAACTTGATTTCTTCATCTATAAAATGTAGCTAATATTACCTACATTAGATCGTGATCAGAATTAAATATTAGGGATTAAGCCCCGGAAATAAAAGACAAGCATTACTATTTTCTTAGTTCTATCCTCCTTCTTCCCTTAGTTGTATTTCTCAAAGTATAGAACACTACCATTGCATCAGAATCACTGGATACTTGTAATGAAGGTTGATTTCACAATTCGTGGAGGCATGACCCCTAATTCTGTATTTTTATCAAGTATTCTAGGTGATTCTCAGACACTAAAGCTTAAAGACCATTAAAATGAGGCTATCTTAATATTTTAACTACTTGTTCCTCTTTAAACTCAGAAAATAATAAAAAATCTTGTACCCCTTATATGTATTTTATACATTTGAAGATGGCCCAAAGCTAAGAAAGGAAGATCTTACACTCTAAGTTAAAACTCCAAATTCTTTGGCCCACTCTCCTAAGACTGTATGTTTTCATGCTCTAAGTATCCCATCTTCATCTCTAAAACCTTCCCAGTCTCTTTATTTGTCCATTTAGGGGAAACTAAAACTAGACTGTTAACCTTGTGGCTCAAAAAGAGAAGAGTACTTATACTTCTAAATGGCTCCAAGTTAACCTAAACTCATTTAAAATTAGTAAGGTAGGGATCCCTGGGTGGCGCAGCGGTTTGGTGCCTGCCTTTGGCCCAGGGCACGATCCTGGAGACCCGGGATCAGATCCCACGTCAGGCTCCCGGTGCATGGAGCCTGCTTCTCCCTCTGCCTATGTCTCTGCCTCTCTCTCTCTTTGTGTGACTATCATAAATAAATAAATAATTTTAAAAAAATAAAATAAAATAAAATTAGTAAGGTAAAGATAGTCAAGTAAAATTGATCATTCATTTTAAGATAGCCAGTAGGAATAGTTTTTTTATTTCCAAGCATGAGAGAATGTGTGTATCTTAATAAATACCTGTTCTAGATCTCAATATATAACTTTAATTTCTAATTAGATTTAGATTTCAATTTCTAATGTTGGTATGCAATTCAAAATAACAACCAAAAAAGAAACACTTGAAACTGATGTACGTAAATATCAGTATTGTTTACATAACAGTCAGTTCTTAAAACCCTCAAACTTCAAAACACAAAAATAAATTTCCATTTATAGATTCCCCCTTCCAGCTCCAAAAGTGGTTATTCTAAAGTATTCATCATGTAAAATGTAGGTGAAATAAGTAACAATCACCCAGGGCAGGTATCAATTCAACACACAGATTTTATGTACTGCTTTCATATTTTCCTTTTGCTTCTCTTCTAGATAAAAGCAGGATGTCGTAAATATATTCTTACAAGAAAATTCTAATCAAGGATACTGGCCTTTTTGAGCACTTCAGAAAAGGTGAATCTCAAGAGAAACTCCTGAGACACAGCAATTTTCAGCGTGCTACAGGAGCCACCAACCATAAGCCTCAGGAGTTCATCCCACTCAAGATGGACCTACTGTGCTCTTCATACAGATAAGCCCAATCTCCTTGACCAGATAAGCTGCAAACACTCCACTACCCACCATTTAGTTCAAACATTTTTCAGTTTTTAGCATAGTAATCTCCCCTCTCAGGAGAGGCTAATTCAAACCCACTCATTAGCATCTTTGGTTACCAGGGCAATACAGTGAGTAGATGTTGTTCATAATGGTTCTCCCATGGCTATGTAAAGATTGGAAGAAATCCTATAGGTAGATATAAGTGCAACCTGCATTTTCCAAGCTCTTTGTAAGTCTTACATAAAGTCCAGTTCTTTTTGAAATTTTGTACATGTCCATAGCAGCCATCTCTCCATGGAACCAGCCATTAACTTCCTGTAATGCAGGTCATGTGATTCCTCCAGTCCCCCTCCAGGGCAGGCTAGGTCTCCAAGGGGCACACAAAGGACAAGAACATGTCCAGCTGGTTCTTCACAATAACTTCATCTGGATGTAGCTTGTGGGGTAAATAATGAGCCAAGGTCATCTCCCAGGCATCAACAAGATACACTCCAACCCCTGAGAACATCTTCCGAAGGATAGTGTCCAGCTGAAAGTTGTACCAGTCACTGTTGAAAAGGCTCACCTCAGGCCCCAGCTCTTGGGGATTAGCTGTTCGGATGACTACCACGGTCTTAGGGCTTCGATCCAGGAGCTGGACCACTGCTCGACGGATATTCCTAAGCCGCCGGATATACACTTCCAAGGGGAAGGTGCTGAAATGAGACCATATAGCTATGGCAACCACCGTGTTCTTCCCTCCCACGATGCCATTCAGCTCATTTGCCACATAACGGAGCTCACTGCTAAAGACAGTTGTAAAACGGATGGGTGGACCATGGCAGCGATATTTGAGCAGGATGTTGTGCTTCTGGTCCACCGCAAGGAAAGGACCCACATTCTTGGGACTACCCAAGTTAAACTCCACTAAATCTGAAACAAGGAAAACGCAAATGCATAAAAATGTTCAAACCAAACACATGTATTATGATCATTCTTAGTAGCTTAAAAGAACTTTTTTTTAAAAATAAAAGTATAACAAAAAGGTACAAGTATAAAGGAAATACCTATTTCACTGGCCTCAATGGACCTTTATTCTAACATATTATTTAAACCATCAATGATAGATTCTATACCTATGTCCATATACCTCAGAAGTAAAATAACCTGTTGACCTCTACCATTAGGCCAAGAAATCTTCCTATTTGCACTGACTGCTGAATATTTAAAAAAAAAAAAATTCAATGTGGCATTTACACACGATTGTTCTAATAGGCAAATACTATTTCTTCCAAGACCAGGGCTATAACGTCTGCTTTTTTAAGAATACGTAATAGTAACCAAATACTTCTTTTTGCAATAGATGAAAGAGCAACTCTGTATCTTTTGGCTTTTGATTTCACCCTAGGGATGGAAAATCATATTAATGTTTTAGAGAATGCCGCTCTGTCACAAGAATAACAAAGCGGCAGAAGTTAGAACTCCCTTCTTCCTCCTCATTATCTAGTTGGTGTTTCAAAGTCTAGTCCCCCTGAGATCTTCTGAAGGTCCCAGGAATCAGTGATTATTTCTCTTCTGTTAACCTCTAAAAAACTCTTATCTATACAATTCATCACTTAACATATGCCCCATAAGAAAAGAGGGCCTGTCTCATATCCTTTAAAGTTCCTACAAGTACTTTACAGAGCAGGGACTAAATAACTTCTGGCAACCCAAGTCAATTAACACTTCCTAAGCACCTATTCAGCACCAGCTGCGTATTGCCATGAGCCAACAATGCTCAGACTGGTAAGTCACAGTTCTTGCTCTCAAGAGGTTTCCAGTCCATTCTGAAGAAGTCACATCACACTATAATTGGCCTACAGTCTTCTTAAGGGTTAAAGTTTCACTCTTCTCTCCATGCAGTCCCAGGTTCCTCTTCTAGATTTTCCCACCTAATTCATAACTATTTAGCATTTGGCCCCACTTAAACTGAATAAACTCAAGTTATCATTTTTTTTCTTTTGATTAAGATCAAGCACTGACACAAGGCTTTATCAGGTGAAAATCTGTCTGGAAAGGATACGGTGGAAAGCAATCAAGACACTCAATGTGATCACCGCTGTGAAAGGAAATAATGAGCCACATCATTAGAACTTAAGAAACAAACAACTACAGACTCATGCAGGGCCCTGCCTTGTCAGCACCAAACATCAAAACATGTTTAGCATTAGGCCATACAAATTATATCTCTTTTGCTAGTTCTTAACTTATGCTTTATCAACTACACTCAGCTATGTCTGTTTCAGAAAATCAAGCAAAACAGAAGCAGGAATTAACTTTCTACTTTTGGGGATATCTACTTCTTCCTTTCCTTCTAAAAATTAAATCTGAAACTACACTGGTGTAAAAAAATAAAAGAGGAAAATAAAAACAACTCACAATAAACTATGGGAATGTGGTTTATGGAAAGTCCTGCCAATACACAGCCCTCAAAAATAGTTCCCACAGAATTATTTTTCAGCTCTCTACACTATAAGCTGGGTCTTTAGGAAGGTTACCTGAGATTCATCCCTCCTCTCCTTGTCCATACATCTTCCACAAAGAGGAAAAGGCCTTGAATAAAGGATGGCCCTCCAGTGAGTAGGGCTTTATTCCAAGTCTGGATAGTACCCCCAGAGCTCAGGAGTGAAATCAGGAAGCTAAGAATGCTGGGACTTACCAAGACTCCCTCCATAGGAGCCAGCTCATCTCAGAATCATACCAATGGAATGCCCAACAGATGACACTGGGAAGGCTTTGGTGAATAGATGAATTAAAATGGACCACAGTTTGGCTGCTTCCTTCCAGTTAAATCTATTACAAACTTGGAGTCTGACCAAACAGAACTAGGAGAGAATTGATTTCCAATATGTCCACCTCTATTTTAGAGCCCAGATAGCAGAAGTAAAAGACTGCTGTAAGGTGATACTGTCCAGCTGCCTCATTGCACACATGGAGAGATGAAGACCCAAGAAGTAAATAGCTAATCAGTGGTAGGAAACTTCAACAAGAACCCAGCACTTCCATCCAATACATCAACCCCACCGTGGATCGGAAACCATCACACATCTCTCCAGGGTTAGGATACCTCTTTAGTCCCACAGAGATATAACTACTTCCTCACCTGATGCCCTTCTTCAGGAACTGGAGTGAAGAAAGCTGATTTTGTGCATGTGGAAAAGTTATAAAATAAAATGCAAAGTACCAACCTGGAACAAAGGCAGTAAGGTATTCAAACCACTGCCTGATTGTTGAGTCACCAAATAAATACACCACTTTTCTTTGTAAGCATTCTGTAATGTTGTCAGGGTCATTAAACTGGCGCATCTTAAACTTTCTGGGCCTCCATTGATCTTTATAATAATACCCAGAAGGAAAAATTCCTGAGCCTTGAGATAGTTCTGAATTCTTCATTTCTGAAAAGAAAGGGGAAAAAGTAAGACATTCTGAAAGTGTCCTCCAACAAACCATAAATGGAAAATGCTCCATGAAACAAAATTATGCTCCTATATTTATTAGTTTGCTGGTATATGGGTCACATTTCCTTCCATCACACTTCAAAGAAATCCCAAATTTTCCCCTTGCTACAAATGGTTCTCCTTTGCACAAAAATAGGAAGATGGGACACGTGTGTGAGGGTACTGGTGGACAGAGGGGGAAAAGAGGACTTTGACCATTCTCCTCTGATTATACGTGATTTTATCAAAGCCAAAAATAAAAGCAAGCAAATACCACGGAAATGTGTAGATAAAAGAATTGTCCAGTTTTATCCCAGAGTAAGTTTTCATACAAAGGCTTATGAGGTAAGTAATATCTTAGTTCATATTTTACATATGTATAATAAAATCAGTCCACTGCTGCTCAGCCTATTAAAAGGGAAGTTTTAACCTACAGGTTCTGATAATCAAATATGAATTCAGAAGACCACCGCTTAACACAGAGAACAAACCAAATATACTCACTCTCAAGAATTATTCCCCACAATGCAAAAGACTTAGAAGGTCTTTCTGCACAATGAACAGGATTTAAAATGCAGCCTAGCTACAACCATGAGTACACAAGCACCAGGACACGTTTCAGAGGGAGAGTCAACATCCTTCTGCCCTAACACCTCCCTTGGAAAATGCTTCTGTAGAAACAACACACTTTACATGCTTCAAAATAAACAGACAGGGATGACTAATATTTCTTGTGAGTTTACTTTGCAATTAAACGTATTATCTCATTTGATGCTCATGATAACCCTTTAAGGTAGATCCTATTGTTACCTCTACCTTTCAGAACAGTTAAGCAACTTGACCTAGACCTAGAGCTAGTAAGTAGCAAAGCCAAGACCTGACCTAAGCAGGTGATCCCCAAAGCCCATGCCCTAACCACTGTGCTACTTCACCTCAAAAACAGATGGTTGTAAATGTAGATTTTCTTTTCGGCTTTTTTCCTGAAGGGGTACACTTACTCATTTCCAACACTTATTCAAATCTACATTCTTCAAAAACCACCAATTATTTTACATCACTCCTTATATGCCCCAAAGGTCAAACTTTGATCATAATCCAGTAATTCTATAGTCTCCTCGGTTAATCCACAATTCGAAATCCAAATGTTTACATGACTCAGCAATTTAAGAGTCCTGTATTTGTGACTATTTTCAGCTTATCATCTTGATATTATTCATATTACTCAAAATTACTTTGATTTTATTCTCTACAAAGAAGATGCTCTATTTGACAGTGCATGTTTCATTTCTTAACTTAGCCATCTGCTAATTCTTTGAAGGCTCAGGGCCTAAGTAGAAAAGTAAATAGCATTTTTTAAAAACTTTACTTGGAAAAAAGAAAGAAAACTAACAACTTTACTTGGAAAACGTGATTATCAAAGAAAAAATTAGGGTGGAGGGGTAAATATTTATCTGGCCTATTCAAAAACAATTTCTCCACATGTTACCAAGTGTGGCTTTACTATGTTGCCACATCTTACCCAAAGCTCCCTCATTACATCAGCATCTCAAGGTTACACAGGCTGAGAGCTCTAGAGCAGATATCTGGGACCCAAAGAAAACATTTACTAGATTGGGAATTAAAAGTGATTTTGAAGTTACAGTTTTTACCATGGTTAATTCAGGAGACTTTGCTATTCTGTGTCAAATACATGTTATAAAGAAAAATATGTATCACACAGGAAACAATTACCACTTCTATTCAAATGTTAATTATATTTACTACCAGAGTTAAGTCAAGCAAAGCAAATCAATTACTGAACCTGACAGTAATTCTGTACACGTGCAGCACTAGATATGAGTAGTTTTAAAGTGAAATGCATGTACCTACATTGCCCTCTTATGGTCAGCTAAGACAAATACATTTCCTATTTTAATAAGACTAATAATAAGCAGGCTGAGGTTGTTTCAAAAGTCAGCATTTCTTTTAATTCCCAACCTAGTAAATGCATTTTATGGAGGAAAACTAAGTATAAGTATAGATAGAAATACCTATAGATTCAAAGAATGTTGAAAGGAACCTCAGGCAATGGCTAGTCCAAATCTGTTTTTAAAAAGGTGAAGAATGTCACAGAGTGACTTGCCAAAGTTTCTCAGAGAGTTGTAGAGACACTTAGTGGTAAAGGGAGTACTGTTTACAAAGGCATACATCATTTCATTACTGGTAAGAGATCTGGGAGTGGTCTTCGTACCCCCAAATGATATCAGTTAGTTGGACTTTATATGTAGGATATGAGCCCTTTGATTTTCTAAGTTAACCAAGTAAAATGTATTATGTACTCCGTATTTTTTCCAACAATGGGAAAGTAGTTGTCTTTAAAACAGCTTTGTCTAATTTGTTATGCTATCACATCAATATCAGAACGACGTCTCATCCAAAAAGGCACTACTAGTTTGGTTTTCACCAAGCAGCATCAAACACTATTTTATCATTCACACCATCGTTTGGATGCACTAGGTAGTAGAGAGTTGATAAATTAGACAAACTTAAACATCAAGGTGTCTTTCACACCTCCCAAGCATGTAAAGAGGTAGCAGAAAATGGGGTGAACTTGAGTGAGAGGCTCTGGTTAATGTCTGACTCCACCTCTCCAACATGAAACCTCAGGATCACTTAAACTCATATCTTATACATCCCCTGCATTCTCAGAGTCTGGTCTAACATCAGGCACAGAGCAGATATCAAAACGATGACTGAGTCTCTGGAACTTGGTTTCATTATCTACAAAACAGGTAAATGACTAGTTATTTTGAAGGTTTGTTGTGAAAGTTCAATGCTAGAGTAGTAGTAATAGTTTTTAATATAAACGGCAACACTGGAATGCTGGAAATATTCTATATGTTCTAAACATTCTATATCTTTATGTGGGTGGTAGTTACCCGTTTAGTTTTAGTTGCTGTGTGACCACTGACCACAAACTTAGTAGTTTAAAAACAAGGGACATTTATTATCACAGAGCTCCGTCTGTCAAGAGTCCAGGGCATGGCACAGCAAGGTTCTCTGCTCAGAGTCTCACAGGTTGAAATCAGGTTGTCAGCAGGGCTGTATTCCTTTCTGAAGACAAGGAAAGTCTGCTTCCAAGCTTATTCAAGTGGTTGGCCAAATTCACTTCCTTGTGGTTATAAGATCATGTTTCCTTGGTGGGTGGTTGTTTGTTTTTGTTGTTTTTTGGTCTATAAACAACACAGATTTATTTCCTACAGTTCTAGAGGCTGGAAGACTGAGATCAAGATGCCAGAATTATAAGACATTCAAATCAAGACATGTCAAGTGAAGACATCAAGCATGGCTGTGTTCTGATGAGAGTTCTCTTCCTGTTCAGAATGGCACCTTCTTGTTTGGTAGAAGGACAAGGGATTTTTCTGGAAGTTCTTTTATAAGGATACTAATCACACCCATGAGAGCTCCAACCACAAGACCTAACTAATCACCTCCCAAAAGCTCTACTTCCTTTTATTTTTCTTTTAAAAGTTTATTTATTTGAGAGAGAGGGAGAGAGAGAGAGAAAGTGAGTGAGAGAGAAAGAAAGCACAAGTTGGCGGAGAGGGACAGAGGGAGAAGCAGACTCCTTCCTCGATGTGGGGCTCCGGTCCCAGGAGGATTGTCAGCCTTCAGTTCCTGGAACCTGTCTATATTTTTTTGCCAAATGGCTTCCTCCACCTTTAAAGCCAGCAACAAAGAATCTCCTTTACTTGGAAGCCTTCACATGCTTTGAAGCTCTTCAAGAAGAACCTGGTCCCTGTTGAGGGCTTATCCAATTAGGTCAGGTCTACCCAGGATAGTATCTTTTTTAAACATCAACTTTGTTACATAATCAAAACATGAGAGTGATCCCATCATATCTTAGGTCCTTCTCACACTCAAGAGGGAAAAAAAATTATATAAGGGCATGGGTCACTGGGAGTCATCTTAGAATTCACCTACCACACCTACAAAGACAGAAATGTAAAATTCCATTGTACTATACATTTACCACCCATGTGTTCTATTGTGTATAAGATACACCTCAAAAAGTAAAGAATATAGCAAAGGGCTACAAAGATGTTACTGTTTATTCTAATTGCTATTAAATCTAGTTTCATCCCAGACTCTCAGTAAACTCGCCCAAAAATATGAGCTCTAGTTTAGTTGTTAATGAGGTCAGAACCCATCAAGGCTTTGTTAGGCTATGATGATCTAGGGACCACAGTTACATGTACTAAGAAAAAGTCAACAGCAATTCTGACACTGAGAAAGCCTATCAGAAACCAGATGCTTGTCCCGATGATTCTTTGCTTCCAACTGCAATTATACCCATGCGTGGGGATTCAAACAATTCAGCAGATTAAACATGCATCTTAGAATAATCTTAACTTATAGGAAAATCAGTTAAAACTAACACAAAAAAAAAAAAAGAGAAGGGGGAGGAAACCCTTCAAAATAAAGGATTCATAAGCAAAATAACACAAGTCGAAAGAACCTTCCAAGGCCAGGGCAAAGAAAACATAAGATGGGCCTGAAACATCTTTTGGTGCCAGAAAGTAAGGAAATACTTATGGGGGGGGGATGACAGGATGTCAAAGGGTATAGGAGCCAAACTGAAAAAGTTCCCAATTGCCAAAACTGGAGCAATTAGAGCAACAAAATAAATAACAATTGAATTAGGTAATAACTGAAATGATCACGAGTCTATACTGACATAAACAAATGGGAAAGAAGGGACAACACTTTCTTACAGAAAAATTCCAATTAATAAGTGTGTTAGGAATGAGTGATTAAAAAATCAGAATTACAAGACGCCTGGGTGGCTCAGTGATTCAGAATCTGCCTTGGGCTCAGGGCATGATTCCAGGATCGGGGATTGAGTCCCACATCAGGCTCCCCATGCAGAGCCTGCTTCTTCCTCTGCCTGTGTCTCTGCCTCTCTCTCTGTGTGTCTCTCATGAAAATGAAAGAGAGAAGAGAAGAGAAGAGAAGAGAAGAGAAGAGAAGAGAAGAGAAGAGAAGAGAAGAGAAGAGAAGAGAAAGAAGAGAAGAGAAAAGAAAAGAAAAGAAAGGAAAAAAGAAAAAAGAAAAAAGAGAGAAAGAAAGAAAAAGAAAAGAAAAAAAGGAAAAAGAAAAAAGAAAGAAAGAAAAATAAAGAAAAGAAAAGAAAGAAAATAAATAAATAAATAAATAAATAAATAAATAAATAATAATAAATAAATAAGAATTACATACCAGAGAAATAATTGCTGCTGGCAAGATCTCCTAATGAATGCAAAGATTAGTGGGTGAAAGTATAAGCAGGAACAGGATATTTACATCCTGATGTAAGACAGAGACATCTGGAGAGTAGCTTCCTGTGGCTACTGTAACAAATTGCCACATATCTGGTGGCTTAAAACAATACAAATTTATTCTCTTAACCATTTTGGAAGACAGAAGTCCAAATTTAGTATCACTGGGCCAAAACCTAGGTATCAGCAAGGCCATGCATGCTCTCTCTGGAGGAGCTAGGGAACAATGTGTCTCCTTGCCTCTCCTAGAGCAGTATTCTCTGGCTCATGGTCCCTCTCTCCATCTGTTAAGCCAGCGGCATGACATCTTCAAGTCTCTCTCTGCTTCCACTGTGACACTGCCTTCTGCTTCTATACGAAATCTCCTTCTGCCTCCCTCTTAAGAGGACACTAGTGGTTGTGTTTAGGGCCCACTCAGTATATCCAGATAATCTCTCCCCATCTCTAGAACTATTAATTTAACATACATGCAAAGTTTCCTCTGCCATCCGTACACAGCAACATTCATAAATTTGAGGGATTAAGATCTGGGTATCTTGGGTGGGGGGGGGGGGGAATTATTCAGCCCGCCACAGTCTCAAAGTATCTCTCCAGAATACAGAGTCAACATAAAGAGAAGAGGGTAGCCCCGGTGGCCCAGCGGTTTAGCGCCACCTTTGGCCCGGGGTGTGATCCTGGAGACCTGGGATCGAGTCCCACATCGGGCTCCCTGTATGGAGACTGCTTCTCCCTCTGCCTGTGTCTCTGCCTCTCTCTCTCTCTCTCTCTCTCTCTGTGTCTGTCATGAATAAATAAATAAAATCTTTAAAAAAAAAAAAACATAAAGAGAAGAGAGCCCTGATGGACACCACGTGAACCAAGTGATCTAAGTTAACATCATTAACAATACTACTAACATCACGTACTCCCTTAAAAGGATACGGCATCATTTCTGTGCTATTCTTCCAAAAATGTGTAATCTCATGCTAATCATTAGAAAACATTAGACAAATCCAAAGTTAGAAACATTCTAAAAATATCTGACCAGTGCTCTTCAAAGTGCAAAGGTCATGGAAGATAATGTCATAGAGGGAAGACTAAGGAAACACAGTGATTAAATGCAGTGTGGGATCCTACACTGGATTCTGGAACAGAGAAAGGACATTAGTGGAAAAACTGATGAAATCCAAATAAACTCTACAGTGTCGTGATGTTAAAATCATAGTTTTGAAAGTATTAGGTGGTTATGTAAGGGGAAGGGTGTAGGCTATGCAGGAACCTTGTACTATTTCTGTAACTCATATTTAGGTTTAAATTATCTGAAAACAAAAAAGTTAAAAAGGAGGAAGAAAGGAAGGAAGAGAGGAAGACAGGGAGGGAGAGAGGGAGGGATGTAAGCCCATGGTTTAGGGTCTTTGATTCCAGCCTGCTGGTCACAAGAGTGGACTGCAGTGAAGTTCTCCTAAACTGTGTGTCTTTGATATTATGTAAGCAATTGCTCTTCTCTTTTCTTTCCAACTATATACCTGCTCTGAGACAGTCTTCTCAAACCAGGCTATTCTGCTCCTATTGATTCACGGTTCCTTTCTACCTCTAAAAATCCATCAAGGGAAGCCTGGGTGGCTCAATCAGTTAAGCATCTGACTTTGGCTTGGGTAAT